>NW_015629561.1:977100-981726 GCF_001515625.1 Sinocyclocheilus rhinocerous
GGGAAAAAAAAAAAAAAATACGTTTGGAAACAAACAAACAAAAACATTTTGTAAAGAAAAAATATTTATAAAGAGAAAACAATTTTTTAACAAGAAAATAACTGGAAAATATATAAATGCTGTACACCACTCACACTTGCATAATAAAAAAAACCCTCTTATTAATTAACAATGTTTCAGTCAATAGACCTTCCTCAGAAAAAAAAATATTTTTGTAAAGACAAAAAAAAAGTTAATTAAAAAGTATTATTATTATTAATATCATTATTATTATTATTATTAACAAATGCACTGCTAAAAATAAAAAGATCATTCATATGTAGTGGGGCCAGTGAAAATGTTGGCAGGGCCAGTAAAAATGGGATAAAAAAAAAAAACTTAATGTTCAGCCCTGGTCAGACATTAAAATAAAAAAATCATCTGATGCCAAGGAGGAATGAGTCCTCAGTGTTTGGTCACTTTAAGAAAACTAATGCTCAACAAAAGCAAAGTTATAAGTCATACTCGCCTGCCGGACAAAGCCTGGAAAAGCTGGTGGAATGTTTGCGAGCTGCCTGGATACTCCTGGAGAAGCAGGGATTCTTATTGACGCAACGGCTGAGAAAATAACACTGGCTTGTGTACCGAGCCCATGGCCAAATATCCTTTTATCAGAGAGTCGGCTTATACCCCAAAAGAGATGTAGGGAAAACAGATGACCAGACAGCAAGCTAAACAGAGAGAGAGGAAGTGAGTGAAAGACAGATAAATGGGAGAGCGAGGGGGGACGGAGAGACCTCCTCTGCCGTGTTCTCTCCTTTTCATTTCATTTCCATCCTGTCACTCATGTGATAAAGTGGCTACATGAGACTATTGAGAGCAAGACAAACTACAGCCCAGGTCACAGCGTGCATCAACAGTCTGCGGCCCCAATACCTCTCCATCTGCTACCGTCCTGAAGCCTGGATCTCTTTCAAGACGAGAAAAAAACTTTCCGTCTTCTATGAACGAAGGGCCATCTGGTATTTTCTGCAGAAGGTTCTTCCCTGGTACAAATTTTTAAACCAATCCGGCCAGGCGCGCGGAGGCCCGTAATGGCTCTGACATGTCCCTGTGCTATGACCTCATCAGACAGTATGCAGAGCCAGGGCACAGAGCGGTGAAATTCCACCAGAAGGTTCCATTCGGCCCATTATGTCATGCGACTATCCCGACACATGTAGAACCGGCATCATACTGGTCCTCGAGAGTGGGCACGGCTGACGACATGCGTCGCCAGCCCAGAAACATGACAGGTAGCGGGGTTTGTAATTGGAGCCGATCGGTACGCCATATGCCACTCATCTCCTAGTGCCAAATCTCCGCCCCCCGCCCGCTCCCGCCACCCCTCTGATGCTTGGCACACTCTGGCTCCCACAGAAAAAAAAAAAGCCCTCCACTTCATTAAGAAAGTAAACACAAGTGCTGTCTGAAGTGTCTAATTAGTCCCCTAATTACTCCCTGCTCGTTACTAATGCAAATTAGATTACGCTGCTTAACTTCATCGTGTCCACAACGCCGCTGTTAATTGAGGCCTTTTGAAATTAAATTACTCGCTAATTAGCATATCAAAACCATTAATTCTGTGCCAGAGAGAAAGAGAAAAAAACAACAACAAACGCCAACTTTTGCTAATGAGTTTTGCTAATTGAATATGTACATTCAATATTGAGTTTTGCCAGCCGGGCCCCGTTCAAGAAGCTACTTAGCCACTTGTGCGAGCGAGTTCAAAGGGAAAGGAAGCCTGGCCCGTGCCGTTAAAGCCAGCACTCGAATGTTTTGTCAATATTTTCTTGATTCGCAGCACATGGGTAATACTCGGTGCATGAAACAAATATGCCTTTGACAGTAGTTGCCATTTTAAAAAATTGCAAAAAACTATGGTATGCACGATAAATATATGTATTTGTTACATTTGAAAACAACTGCCCTATAGTGAAATTGTCAAATCACTAAACATTTTATAAGTACTCTAGCTTTCAAAAGATTTTTTAATTAAAAAAAAAAAAATTTTGTAATGTTCAGCAGCCATTACTCCAGTCTTCACATGATCCTTCAGATTTGGTATTCATGAAACATTTCTTATTAGTATAAATTTTTAAAAACCTTGTGGTGCTTAATATTTTTATGGAAACTGTGAAACATTTTTCCAGGATTTTTTAATTAATTGAAAGTACAAGAAAGCATTTTAAACATAAATTTTTTTAACAACCTTTGAACGGTGTATGGTAACATGATAGTTTATTATTTGCTAACACTTGGATGAAGCTTGTATAAATCTCAGAAAATGGCTTTAAGCTGGGAGCTAATTAAGGAGAAGATATATCAATTACCTGTTTAAAAAAATAATTATTGACTAACGCTATGTAAGCTTTTCTCTTTTTCTCAAGTAGAATCAAATGTGAAGATCTCATCAGTTTCATCAAAACTTTCAAACTTTTAACGCAGTCATTTTCTTGTACATTCACAGGCAGGCGTCCATTCAGAATTAATAAGCCTTAAGTAAAAGTTCATGCCATTAATTCATGTAATCTACAGAGGCGACGAAAGGCTTAAGAAATCTCAAGAGTCGTTTTTGCTTTAAATGTAAACGACTACGATTAAATTTAACACTTCCCTTTTCAGCACCCCACCCCCATGCACCCTTCAACCCAATATCCATCCAATATGGATTTCTGAAAGACTCCATTCAGCGTTCTCAAAGTCTCATTTTAATATCATCTCCAACTTCTCATTTGAATACGGACCTAATGGAAGAGGTGTAGAACAGAAAAGAAAATGAATAGTGAAATTGAGAGGTAGCCACACAAAAAATTAAATAACCGTGATAATTAGATGTAAAGATATTATAATTTCTTTAGAAGGATGCATTGAAAATGCTGCTCTACAACATTTGGCCTAATTGCCAGAATTACCATATTAACAAGTTACCATTTGAGTAAGTTGATTAAAAAATTTATTATTCGTCTGTTTCTTTTAGGAGTTTCTTAATCAAAATCTAACATCCTTGAAAAATTAATTTGAAGCCCCTCTTATCAGTTAATTAAATCTGGTTGGAAGTCATTTTTCTGTGAAGCGTGATTAGACAGCACACTGGTTCTGTACTGTTCAGGCCGCATGACGTTAGAAAACTTTTCAATGTCTCATCAAACATTCAGAAATAAGAAGAATAGAATTTCTTTGAAGGGCTGTCTCTTCTCTCTCATTCTTTTTTTCCCCTTTTTTAAACTACGCCTTTCTGATAAATTACGCTATACCCGAAAGATCTCTCACTCTCATTAACACATTCTCATTACCAGGCAGGAATATAAGGAAGAAGGAAAGAGAAAGAGAGTGTGTGTGTTGGGGGACAGAACAAGAGAATAATACTTCTGCAGGATGGATGACTGTATGGAATTATTTCCTCATATAATCCGGCAAAGTGTGTGTGTGTGTGTGTGTGTGTGTATTTGAGGTGTTTCTGAACTGCTGTCTCAACTGGAGGTGAACCTTTAGCCAAATTAAAGAAAGAAGAGAAGCCAAAGATACAAATGTGCTTTTCAGACAGAAAAAAAAAGAAATTAAAAAAAAGTCACAACTCACCCCTAGAAAAGAAATCAAACCGAAATGCAAAAGCACTTAGTGCTTTAAAAAAACAGCAAAAAAGCAGCTCTTTTTATGTCCCTTTTAGGTTTTTCTGAGCAACTCTAACAGTACGGCATCCCAGAATCCTCAGACAGAGGATCTAAGGGGGGCGATAAGTCATATTTGACAAAGTACAGCTTAACACATATTTCATTACAATAAAATACATTGTAATATCAATATCTTTGGAACGTCTCTGTGGACAAAGTTGTCAAAAAAATAAGACAGTGCATGTCAGAGTGGGGTGAGGAGGAGGCTTCGGCTGGAGAGGCGCGTCGCTCTGAAAGTCAGCCAACACACACGGCGCTAAAACGATTTCGCCAGACAACCTTGGGATGAGCTCCTGAGGACGACACATTAATATACCGAGATAAAACAAGTGATGAGACACTAATTCTATTTTTTACTGGAATAGCCACATATATTTTCTTTAATTTTCCCCTCCTGCTCTTGCATTATGCTCATTCTTTATCTGTAAAATAGGGTGGCCAACTAATCAGAGCATTTATCAAATTCCTCACATTTCAGCGCTTATTTTGAGGGGTTTCCATAACACGGAGTACAGAATTTCCAGAGCTTGACTGACCACACACAAACCTGAGTCTTACTGACCACAGCGGTGAATAATAAACCCTGGCTGAGAACTAAAAATACTATTGAACGTTTATCGAAGAGATTGAGACCTTAACGGAAGGCAGCCAGGCTACTCTTCATCCACATCGTCTCCCTCAAGGTGTGAGTGAGGCCACGAGTTTCGCTTCCTACTGGGAGCGGGTCAGTTAGTCTGATTAGGTGTTTATTGAATGATTGTGGGATGCTGATTACTCCACTGAGGGGTTCGGCTTACCGGCAGTCAATCAAGAGCCGCTCTTGTTCCTAATACAGCCACCTCATGGTTTTTTTTTTTTCACTCCTCACAGCCTCCTTCCAGCCTGTTAAATTTTTAGAAAAGCAAATACAATTCTGTTTCAAATACAATTAAGA
>NW_015629561.1:981750-1008436 GCF_001515625.1 Sinocyclocheilus rhinocerous
AAAAAAAGGCCTATTGTCGAAAAAATCCTGTCCTTAATTGGGCCACTTATGAACAGATTTGAACCAAAGTGAAACTAAATCCAAATGATCAAACACATTGCCTAAAGGGTTTAGGCTGTATTTTGTACACTTTTTCTTCTTTGGGAATTTTTTTGGGGGGGGGGGGGTTTGGACGTGAGGGACAAGCCACGGCTGTGTTTTTGAAATTAGCCATGGCAAGCTGGTGTGCAGAAAATGATTGCTCTAAACCGCAGAGCGTTACTGGGAGGGACGGTGGAGGCTCGCACTCGCAGACGTCTCAGCCTAATAGCACCCAGGGGATGTGCTGGAAACTTCTCTCTGGCCAGCTTTTTACAAAGGCCCAGCACAAAGCCTCATAAAGGAACTGACTCATCAGAGATGTCGAGTTCAGCCTAACTCTCCGCTGTAATCATTTCTTCCTTCCACTTGACTCCAAAACTGGCTGTTTTCTCTAGGAGAACTATCAGAAGTGAGACCAAAAAATACAAATGATAAATTATTAATATATATAAAAGCAAAAGTAAAAATGATAAATTATTAATATATATAAAAGCAACTTATATGCATTAAAAATATATCATATATTATTTTGTTAACTTTTTTAGTGTAGATGTTAGATTTTTTTTTCTCCCACACTGGTATTGTAGGCTTGTTTTGCTGAGACCTGATTGCTTTAAAGCAAATAATAAAATTGTTAGTTAGTCACAAATATTGTATTTGTGTTTTATCTATTACTAAGGGATTGTAAAAACTTCAAAAGTAATCTGGGGGTGAGGCGAAACAAAGCCAAAAAGCTGTGATAGTTGAAGTGATAGAGGAGAATAGCTCACCTGTGGTCAGTGGTCATAATGCCCTGTTTTACTTATCTACAGATTTCAAAAACATTTTTTCTCTAAGTGTTCTTCTACCTGCAGGAACTGAATTCTTAACCAAACACTTAACAAAAGATCACACAAGAAAAAGTCCTTCCTTATGACCTATTCAAAAAGCACAGGCGTGGAAAATGCCGCAAGCAAACTCTTTAAACAAATTTAATCAGGTTTTAATAAAAGGAATAGGTTTACATCTGAGGCTTCAGCCTTTCATCTGTTAACTATTTTATCTGATAAAAATGATCGCTTGATTGAAAAGAAATTAAGTAAAGATTAGGTATGTTAGTTTCAAAATTAAGCATACAATCACAACACATTTCTATCTAGAGTTATCTGCAACTTTTATCATGTAGATTCCTTTAATAAAATCCGGGCATGGGTCATGTCAGTAAAGGTAACTCAAATTGAAAGTGAAAAATTACCATAGAATCCCATGTCATCCCAATATCACAGCGATGCAATTCCTCTCCATAAAAAAGCGCATGTGTGTGAAGTAACATGAATTTGGCCATCATTCCTTTTTTTAATTAAAGCATTCAGTCCCCTTTCAACGCAAGTTCAAGGATGCCAGGAGACTAATTAATTTGAAAAGGTAAGATGTCTGTTCACAAATGTCTTCCGACACACAGATTTAAAGAATATGGAATAAGAGAGAGGTAAGAAAGAAAGAGTTCGAGAGGTCACACCACTTTAAGTCGCCCTGGTGTCATCCGGTGATCAGAGTTGATAACAGACCATGGCTGGAGTTTGCCTTTTCAGTACATGGATGGGTGCGAATGTCAAAGCCTTGATAAAGCCTATCAAATAGCTGCAAAGAGGACATCAATGAAAAATAGCTCCAAAAAATTGCTCATGGCTTATTTATTTATTTAACTACAGCTAATTTAGTTCAAATAATATCACTACGTAGTCGGTCGTGGGTGCCGGCACCCATTGAAGCTCCGCTGTAAAGTACCACAGTATATTAAGCTATGCTGAAGACGTACAAGATACACACACATCATCTTTTTCTAAATCTATCATTTTAAAAATGTTTTAAAAAAAATTCACACACACATTTATATATCAAATGCAAATAACTTAAGTAGGCATCCCCTTGTTACCCATTACTAATACAAGATACACACACATCATCTTTTTCTAAATCTATCATTTAAAAAATGTTTTAAAAAAAATTCACACACACATTTATATACATATCTTCCTAAGTACTGGAACCAAAAATATTTTAATTTAAATTTGATTCTTTTCTACTGTATTGTAAAAGTAAATATTAAAAAAAAGTCCTACACAGTATATGCAAAAATTATGCAGTCCTCTTTGAATTAAATAATTGTAAATGAAAAGTACATTTTATAATATTAAAAAAGAAATAACATTTTCAAAAGCACTTTGTTTATGCTAACCAGAGTACTCTCCCTGACTTCTCCATTTAGCGCTCCGATGAATGGAGAGTGAGGGGTTGTCTGTGTGTGTGTGTGTGTGTGTGTGTGTGTGTGTGTGTGTGTGTGGGGGAGGGGTTGAATTAAATAATTGTAAATGAAAAGTACATTTTATAATATTAAAAAAGAAATAACATTTTCAAAAGCACTTTGTTTATGCTAACCAGAGTACTCTCCCTGACTTCTCCATTTAGCGCTCCGATGAATGGAGAGTGAGGGGTTGTCTGTGTGTGTGTGTGTGTGGGGGAGGGGGGTTACTATACAATTATTCAGATAACAGCTGGGGATAATATAGTGGCAGATGTCCACTGGTCAACAATGCTCACGGACCACAGCCGAGAGCAAAAGGCAACTCTAACCAACGGTTAGCAGCGCTCATCACACAATTCAAAATGGACTAAAAGCAGAAATCAAGCTTCTTTTTTTTTTCCTAAAATATATATATTTGCTCCTTCACCTGAGCTTAAATGCTGGTTTTGAAGAAATTAAATAAATGTAATAACATTCACTTATTAACAAATTAGTACACACTTATTAACATAGTACACCTGTTTAGAATATAAAAAATGCATTTGGAGAACAAAAAAAAAAAAAGAATTTTGAGACCAGCATCAAGATTTGGACCATATGAACATACTATATATTTTTTAAAAAAAAAATTATGTTTTTTTATATATTTCTACAAAAGCTACCTAAAGAATTTTTTTCCTGTGTCTTTGAGTCTGTGACCATGTATAAAAACCCTAGCATTATTTGACATGTGATGGTTAGCGCTAGATAACGTGCTTTTTCCTGCAAGCGAGTGTGTTGCACTGTGCTTCTCGCGCCCCTCACCCCCCACCAAGACAAGACACTTCACCACAAGAGCATCAGAGAAGAGGAAAAAAGACAAGCCCTGACACAACACAAAGAAACGCATGGATTTGGGTATTTTTAACATGATATACATTTTGAAAATGCGACTTCTTTGGAAGGAAAATGCAAAGTGTGTGAGAAAGTTGTGTAGGAAGTAGGAACTACAGGAGGAGCAGGAGAAAAAGGGGCCGTATGCATCAATCAAAAACAGAAGGACAAATCTGATTTTGTTTTACACATGGTTAAAAGATAATTATGTCAGAAGATGTATCACGTTCGACCATTTCAAATGCAAATAACTTAAGTAGGCATCCACTTGTTACCCATTACTAATACCATAAAAGAAACCAACACTTCTCCATTCCGCTGCTACTTTACGGATTAGCGAATGAAAATTAGATGCATTTATATGGTTATTACTTATATGGTCACACAGTGGGGAGGGGGATTTATCCAAACGTACAGTGCAGCGCCAGAAACTCCCTCAGGAACGAACCGCTCACACCTTCGGCAGCTGGGGGTGGATTAGAGTTTTAAACCCGGACTAAGGTTTACCACGGCCGGCAACACTGACAGGAATTCCTCCCGCCATTGCCGCCAAACAAGGCCAGGCAATGCGGGGAGGAATAAAACATCATAGGTTTTCTTCTGTCCTGTTTAGGCAGAAGTTTTCAGTAATCTGCTGGGCTTCTCTGGAAAACTTTACTAAGACGCATTCAAACAAGCTGCAGCTGTCACTCTGACATCACGTCACGTCTTTTGTGACAGTGCCGAAAGTTTGCTCCCATCTCTCCCAAAGAGCTTTACTGATGCGCCTGCTCTCTGCCGTTCTCTGATGGACATGATGGCTTGTCAGCGTTACGCTAGGGTTTTTAAAATATACAGCGAGTTGCATTATAAAGACCTTTGTGGAGGGGGTGAAGGCTCGAGGGGGGAGACGGCGGACTGAGAGAAAATCCATAACACAAATACAGCTGTCAGCTGGAACGCAAAGTTAGCAGAAGCAGCTTCGGTGGCCACAGGGAGCAAGTTTATGACTTCAGGTTGCATCCTCCTTTAGACGCTATCTAAGCTTCAATTATCAATACACAATGTTCTTCATCAAACCTACAGGTACTTCAATCAGTTTCTGTCAAAAAAGGCCAGTTGTAACAAGCTCTAGCAGTGTGACTGACCGTGCAGTGCACTAGTTCACTTTCCACCCGCGTCTGCAGCTCCGAACTGCCAATAATCTCTCCTGAGGTGCACGGCTAATGGATATAGAGAAGTAACGATCAACGTCTCAGACTCAAGTACTGTCATTTCCGTCCAGTGAACACCCTGCTTTTCCCTCTACCACATTTCCCCAGCTCATCAGAAATGGGCCCTTCCTCTCTCTAAGCAAACGCTAGGGTCATTCTTTAAGACAGTCATCACCTCATAACAGCCTGGCACTCTCCCGAAACCCGGCGTGAAGCCTCCCCACACAGGAATCCTTGTGCGCGAAAACCAAAAAACTGCAAAAGAAATGTGCCACTGAGGTCACGGTAAAGAGAAACTGTGCTCAAGAGTTCAAGTGGAGATTTAAATTCACATTAGGAATAAATACACCATAAAAAGACAACGTCTAGCAGCTTCTTAAGCTGCCGGATCGCCGAGACGGCACTTCCGTGCTGCAGTCTGGTCTCTCTCAAAGCCGAAACGGTTAACACCAGACCTTTTCGGTATCTAGCTCAACTAATCATATCAACATTGTCATCTGGAAAACATCCGTCACTCTGGTCCCTTTTTTCTTTATAGTTTTTAATTTATAGATGCTGAAGTTGGTTGAAATTGCTCAGTGTCAATGTTTTGTGTAGTTAGCTCCTTTTTCCCCTTTCAAGGCTCAGAGTTTGAGGAGAAAATGACACCACTCTCCGACTAGTAATAAATGCAGTCCTCACTGTCTAAAAACGTGCTTAATTTATTATTCACATACACTGAAGAATGCTCGGCCTCGCCGTTCCACCAAATAACATCTTCAATTAAAACCACATGTTTTACGTTTATCTATGACTGGTGGTTGTCGCTGGTCAACGCCGGAGCTGATGTGTTCAAAGATGCAAACGAGCGTAAAAATTCCAGCCTGACATTTCATGTAGGGTCAGCCGAAATATGAAAGGGAGAACGCAGGCATGACATATTTCACACAAACATGTTTCAGAGAGCAGAGTATGGTTAACAAAAAAAATAATCCTAATCAGTTAGAGATGGATATGTATTGCTCTTCAAAATGCTTTGGTTAAAAATGCACTTGTGTGAAAACTAACATAATTTTTGGAACGGTAAAAGAGTTTAATGGTGGAAACGCCATGTGAGGGTCTAAGGGACAGTGCTTCACGAGAACCAGAGTGCTTTGTGTTAAAACCACCTGTGATGCTGAAAAACTTAAATTTACCTCTAAATCACTTGACTAAGGCTCATCTGAATTTGAAAAGAGCACACACACACACACACGCTAAATGCTTTTTGCACATCACACACCGACATATATTTGCATTAGCAGAAAACTGGTTGTTCAAATAAAGTTTCAATCACCAAATGTTCATAAAATATGCATCACAAAGCAACACGTCTTAATGTACACCTGGCAGCAGGTTAGTCTCAACGTCAGCGTCCAAAACAAACACATTCCAGACCTTCTCTTTATACCCAGAAAAATACCCACAGTGGGCTGAATACCAGCCTGCCATGCGATCCACACATTCATCAAAATAACATATTCGAAAGACCTCAGAAAGTGAGGTGTATAAACATGAAGAACAGCATAAAACAATCACTTATCACAAAACAAGTGATATATCAATTATAACCTGAACTGTACAGTAGTCTGGTGTCTGCCGTTAGAAATAGAGTGCTAAAACTGTCAGCTGAGGTGTAGCTGTTGCCGCTTGCAGCTGCTTGACGGCCATGCAAATAACTAAATTACCCACTTTACTGCCATTTTCATGCCCTCTCTGAATAAATTGCCATATTCTTTGTCAACTTCATGAATTATCACTTTTACTCTAAGCACATAACATCATTCAATCACGCTACTCATCTAACACACAAGCAGATCAAATGGAAATTGTATTCATCACTTTATGCTTATGTTCATCAACATTTACACGTGTCACATTTCAATTAGCAGGGAATCTGTTTATCGTAAGAGGCTATATATCAATGAACGGACATTGTAGGAACAAACAACTACAGCACAGAGACAAAAAAAAGTCTTAGTTCAAAAAATAAAAATTTTAGTTCAACAAAAATAATTTGTCTTTCCACACAAATGTGTGTAGCAATAAACGAAATATTATTTAAAGAAAGCAAACTGTCAATAAATAAATTCCAAAATCCCTTTGTGTTTTTAAAATACGTTAGTAATAATGAAGATTAAATAATTAAGAGATCAAACTAACTGACAATCTCAGAAACACTTTGATCAACGTAAATCATTTAGCATTCTCCCTCATTGTTCAATAAAATATTCATCTTGTGATTTAATATAGATTTGCATTGTGCTGTAAATGTCAACAGTGAATTAAGCAAAGATTCACCTATATTTTTTATGAGATTTAAATGCATTGTGTTAAAAGCTCCATCAATCAATTTTTAAAAACATGAGATTTACACACACTGCAAGATTATGAGAAAGATGATGATGCATATATGTAATTTTCTTTGACTGATGTAAAGGTTTATTCTTAAAAACCAAGTACAGAAAGAGTGCAAATTAATCGTGTACGTGGTCAACTCCTGAGCTGTAGTTCCCTCTGAAGATTCACTTTTAATGCCCCAGACTCACAAGTTAAAATCGTTGCTAGTTTGTTTTGTGTTAGTTTTGATGTTGCGAGTATTTGAGGGCGAAACAAACAGCGCTGATGAAAAGAATAGTAATCCATCACGGTTTAAAAATAAAAGAAAAAGTTAATTGTTCATCCATCTGTGTAAAAAATGATTCACTAAATAAAGACATTAGGTTTTGCATCACTTAAGTTAGTCAACAATCTGTCTGTTAAATCGTATTGGCGAGGCGAAAACTGAACAATTAAAAAATATATGTATATTATTTGAAGTGCAACGTTAATACTTTTTCATCTGTGTTTGAAATATTATTTTGCATTTCTACAAACCTTACTAATGTCACTGTATCTCGCGATAATTTATGCATTTGAATTATAAATAATCATGCATGCAGAGTTAATCTTATTTTTATATTTCTTTTATTTAATGCGTTGCATTTTCAAGAATTGTCTCAGTATAACACAACGGTACAATCGACACTAAACACTATGAATAAACTTCAATACATTTCCTTTATTTATTTTCACCTTCCGCTATAATAAATTATTTCTTAATGCTGTATCTTATATAAATTAAAACGTACGAATCAGAAGTTGTGGGTTATTTGCCTAAAATCAGATTACTATTTGCTGAGGGCCTGTTAAAAACAATCAACTAGACGAAGAATAAGAAAAAATTAAGCCAACTTACATAAAATAACCGTAATTTAACTTTTTAGTTTACGTGCATATTTCGATGTTGTTTATTAACTTAAATTGTTTATACGGAGAGTTTTGTTGCCAAGGTCAAGCAATATTATTTCTACATTTCTGTGGAAGAAGCATATGGTCTTTGAGGAAAAAAAGTACACACTAACATATAATTATTCCAAATTATTTTAACTGATCTGTCAAAAAGTCTCTCTCTCTCTCCGATCAGATCTCAGATCTTGATCAGATTTCAAAGCAGGTGATATTTTCAAACAAAGTTGCACATGTTCACTAAACTTGTTTTCAGTCTTTTTCACGATCGAGGTTCAGTTTTATCTAAAACCCTTCCACGTAATTAATTATGTATTTAATCAAAAATGCAGATATATAATTCATAATCAGTTATTATTCACTCGTAGAGAATAATAACACGCTTTCATCTCGGGTTTAAAAGTATCGAGTAAAAAAGTTACATTGTCTAATCTACTGTGATACCAAGAACTTTAGTTTGCAAAACATCTACGAAAATACACTGACTCTAATATTTCTTTCTAATGATCTGAAGAAGTGTGTGTGATAACGCGTCCGTACATTCAAATCTGGGATAGCCTACATATTAGTATTAAAAACGCTTAATCTCGCGAGGAGCAAATAAGAAGAAGAAAGGAAGAAAAAAGAATAAGTAAAAAGTGGATATGAACCTGTTAGGATATTGTGAAGAACTCTACTTTCACTCTACGGCTGGACCATGTGGATGTGTCCCTCCAGCTCTCGTGAATGTCCCAGTGATTCCAGAACCTTCAGAAGAGCAACGCAAAAGGGAAAAAAAATCCTGTTTTATGAGTGATGTCTTCAGACCATTACTTTCAACGACAACTGTCTTTAATAGTCTTCCTTTCCTGTTTTGACTGTCTTCCTCTCTCAGACTGGTCACTCAGTTGGGTGATAAGTGGAAACAATAATCGTGCACTAGCTCAAAGGCTGCATGGTCACAGCGCTCCCCAAAGTTCACGAAGAACAAGCCCGCGGCTCTTTACGCCTCCTCGTCGCTTCAGGTCTTCTCTGTTTCTTTCAGTTAGTCACACGGTGAGTTTTCCTAAAGTCCCAATAATACTTCTCGCTGGAGTTTTTGGCATCTCGTCTGTTCCTCGCTCATTCGCAGAGAAATCAGTGTTGAATTACTCCGCTTGTGTCTTGTGTTGGCGATGTGTTAGGGGACAGTTTGGTCTACCGTAATGCGTCTAGAACAGGCGCGCGCACATCTTCCGCGCTGCAGCCGCTTTAGTAGCACAATACAAACCTCGCGCGCTTCAGGCGCTGAATCTGATGTCTTCACCTGCGCGCGCATCGCGGGTTTAGTTTGGCCGTTGTGGCAGCCGACGAGCAACAGATGTTAGGCAAAGGACAGACTCACCATGGGAACCGTTACCTACTCCTCATCTACTCCTCAGGAAATAACAAGTCTGATCTTGCTGCTTGCCATCATTCAATCATAGTTTGATTTCGTTGTCAATAATTGTTCTAAACTTAGAATCAGGTGTTCTAAATCTTCTTCTTCTTCTTCTTATGATTAATATTAGAATTATTATTAAAAAAGTATATAATCATCATTAATATTATAGATAGTCATATAGAGATAGAGATAACAGTGTACAGTACAATAAGTTACATAGGCCTATTTATTGTAATATATCTATAATTATGATATATTGATATATTATATATTTATTGTGTGTGTGTGTGTGTGTGTGTGTGTGCAGGTCTATATATATGAATGTATGTATATGTATATGTATGTATGTTAATATTATTATTGCACTCATGACCATGTGAGCAAGTTGCTGATTTATGAAAATCACTCCAACTTTTAATGGATAGTCAAGGTGATGCTTTATCAGTAATCTGTCATCTTATCAAAAATGTTCAAATATGATTTATTTTATGGTCAGTGGAAACTTTCTCTCAGCAAAAATCCTCTTTTACTTGAACCATCAAAAAAGGCGATAATTCACATCGCCACTGGACAATAGGATACGACCCCCATTAGTCAAGACATATTCATTAGAAAAATCAATAATCCAAGATGTAGCCATGCTGGCCTAAAATGAAAGCAGCAGGATCATAAAACAATGCTGACTTCACTTCTATGTCCTGCTATATGGACCTCAGAGTCTTGGCAGCAAAAAAAAAAAAAAAAAGATTAAACTTTAAGACGGTATAGCTTTAGATTTAGAAAAAGTTATTTGTCCATTTTTTGAAGTTACTACCGTGTGTTTAATCACAACACTCTGATAATGAACTTTGCACCCAGATTAAAAATAACAAATAAAAATTAATACACTTTAGAACTACACTGAATATTTTGAGGAACAAAAGAATATGCTTGAAACTGTTTGGATTGTGTGTGTGTGTGTGTGTGTACCTACTTAACCATATTTTGGGGACAAATTTGTACCCAAAAGTGAGCTAAACCTGACAAAATCTCCAAAAACCTCCCTTTGGGGACGTCCTCATTTGTAAAACTGGTAACACACACACAAACACAGATTTACAAAACTTGTTTTGCCTCACACACATGGTCTAGCATGACAAAGACTGTGGTCCAAAAGATACCCTGTGCCCATGGTAAAATGGACAGAAGGAGATTCGGTCTGCTCACCGTCACGGGGTTAAGATTAAACCCTCTTGTGGTTTGGCCATCACAGGCTAATGAGGCAGTCATGAAAGGATTACAAAGAACCCATAGGATGACTGACTCTCTGACTAACCTACATACAGTACAGTTCACCTCACACAAGCACACACACACACACACACACACACACACACCCGCAAGCAAGATCGCAGCTGGATAGATAAGAGATAGATTCAGAATTTGAACAAACCCAACAAAGATACGTTTTTTTACAAATTTCCATTGGACTTTCATTAATAATGTGGCATTGTAGGCTTAGACACTGAAAAAAATCATTTTAACTCAGAAATTGCTAGTAAATGTCACAAATAATTGGCAAGTAACACTGAATTAAAAATGAAATTTTGAGGTATAAAGACTGAAATAGTATTTTCTTGTAAAACATACTTTAATAATCTTGGTTTTATTTACAACTTTGAAAAATCATTTTTACAGTGTACGTCTTTTGGTTCATATAATAATCAATAGCATGAATGCATTGAGATCTGTGTCTTATTTCTACATAAAATGTCCTATGTGTTAATGAACTTTCACATTTTTAATGGGCAAAATGAGTCCATTAAAATTGTACTTCCGTTCACACAGACTCGGTAAGCCATTTTGATTAGTATTGTTGTGACATGCCATCATATGACCACAAGGAGGGTGAATTCTCACTCGGCTAAAGATCTGAATGTTTGTTACCTCATCAGTCCCAAAACTGACATCAAAGCTGAGGATCAAGTCCAAAAGTATCAGTGTTACACGCTGTTACGCTCCCTAAGAACCACCCATGCATACTCACACATACAGACAATTGGATTTAGTTTGTATTTTTACAATATAAACAGTATAAAAAGATATTGTGTACAGTGGACTCAGTTTCATCTCTTCTCTGCTGCAACACCACCAGATCCTGGTCACATGGAAAACAACACATCTATTTACTGTATGTTGTTTGTTTACTCGTTCATCTGATTATTTTCAGAATGTTTCTCACTCCCGCCAGGCAATGGGATATTCGGTGGTGGTGATGCTATCTTTGTGTCTGTTTGTTTGTTTACTTGTTTGTGCTGGTATAATGTCCTTGGGGCCCGTAAACAAGAACAACAAAGCGTGAAAAAAAAAAAACCTTCATGGTCTATGAGGGCATTACTGAACTAAAGCAAGGACACTGCAAGTGATCAAGAGCCATGCAGCCCTTCAGACATATTACAGTTGAAGACAAAGGTGAGTATCTTACTCACTGTAATCTCATAACATTCTCTTTTATGAATGAAAAAATAAAAACTCCTCAGCACTTTCATCTAGCACTTTCGATTAACATTTAAGAGCAGGCTTTGTGGTTAATCAGGGGTAATAATTATCAAAGTCGACAGGTAATTAAATTAAACATAATTGGCTACACGAACTGGCTGTACTACAACATTTTTTCCCACATAATTAAAGAGAAATATGTCAGTATTCAGAGAGAGAATGACTTAAAAACAAAAAAAGTGTTTAGTCACACTAGAGAAATTGATTATGCTTACAAGGAGTGTTAAAACTGATAAAAAAAAGTATTTAGCATTGGACTTTAGCAATCTGTTTAGTCCATAAATGAACCACTTTAATGAAATTCTGGGTTCAATGCAAGTTAAGCTCAATTGACAGCATTTCTGGGATAATGTTGATTACCACAAAAAAAACATAAACTTGTTTAAAAAAAAAAATAGATAAAATTGTCTTAAAAAATAAGGTTACGGTGTGGTAATTACAATGGAAGTGAATGGGGTCTGTTTTTTTGGAGAATTTGAATAGAAATGTGATTTGAGAAATGTGAAATCTTATTATTTTATAAAATCGCATAACACATTTTTTTTCTAGTAAAATTTGGGAATTATGCGAGCTGTAAATTTGTTAACATAATTTGTACTGGTTCCTTAGGGTTTTAGGCATTATGTTGTCATGGCAGTGAAGTTTTAAAATAACTTTGTGTTATGTTTTTTTATGTTTACATGCATATTGTCTTCTGGATATATATTGAAAGAGTGAGCATTTTAATGTTGACAGATTGGCCCCATTCACTTGCTGTAACCAGATTTTGCTTTTTTTAAAGAAAAGGAAAGAAGTTGAAATTAATTTTTATGGTATCAGCATTATGCCACAAGTGCTGTTGATTGAATTCATGTATTGAACCTGAAGTCTAAGCTAACTAAGCTAAACTTAAGGTCATTTGAGAAATGTGTCAATGGCCTAAATTGTATTTCAGCGGGCAGTGGAATAGACAAAGACACTGTACACACACACACACACACACACACACACAGGCCAACTCAGTTACAGAAGGCATAGGCTGTTGCCTGAGGATGTAAAGCAGAAAGTTTAGTGTGCGTGTCTATGTGAAATTGTATTTTTTGTGGTATTAAGCTTAAAAATCCTTTTAACTGCCAAGTGGTAGTAATGTAGTAAAAAATAATAAAATAAAAAATTATTACTGTTTACAAACATACCCCAAGGTCCTTAATGGCAAAAGAAATCTAAACAGAACCAATTACCCTTGAGATTTCATGGAAATGGGAGGAAAAATTCAAAAGAGCTGTTTAGCAGTATTGAAACTGTACCTCCGAATAAGACAGTATGATGACAGCTGCAAGCCACTGTTTATGCCACAAGACAGTGGCAGTGTATGCGACAAATTACACCGTTTGATTGATGAGGAAGATCAAAGACACGCCAGCATGTTTTCATTAAATCGTCATAAATGTGTTTACAGGCCCAGCTGGCTTCGGTTAGAGGGTGTTAAATAACGCAGCGTGGTATTGTTTACTCCTCCACCGCCGTGTTCTGTCTCTCTTTCTCTCCCAGGTCTTTCCCCTCACACTCGTCTTTTTGTCAACACTGTATCCATTCTCAAATAAACCACATGGCCGAGCTATCTTCGGGGAGCGGTAACCAATCCTAACGGCCCATGTCATGCGAGGAACTTCATCTTGAATAAAGCTGTCAAAAAAAAAAAACACAGATCAGTCGGGAAGGAAAAAAGGGACCGGGATGAGGCTGGCTTTTAACGAGCTGTTTTAAGGTGCCGCGTTTTTCAAACAGAAAAAAAAGGTTCAAATCTAGCCTGAGGCCACTTAGGAGGAGCTGACCGACTCTGCCCTGCTCGGCGCAGCTGTAGCCCAGCCACAGAGGCTCTGCGAGTGGGCTGAAGTGTCACCTGGCTCCCCTGAGAATAGTGAGGGGGTGATGGGAGAAGCAGAGGGCTGCGGGATTGTGGGAGGGGGAAAGGAGTTTGCTAAGTTGTCATTCACTGGAGGTGGGGCCAGCGGCAGTACATAAGAGGAGAGCTGCCGACCGTACAAAAGGAGGCGGCAAAAGGTCTCTTGCTGAGGCGGTGTGTCTGTACACACACACACACAAACTCTCTACTCTCTTCCTCTTGTGCGATCTTGTATCAAAGCAAACAAATGACATGCTGTCTCCCTCCCACCTTTTCTTTTTCTTGATCCGGCATTCACTAAAATGACACTCCATATCTCAACCAACTGACATTATCAATCTGCAGTATACCCAAATCTTCCGGCCAAACTTGCAGTTCCCAGAGGAAATCCAGTGGCATTGTCCTTTGTTTGCGAAGAGAACCCACAGGAATCAGCCCTGACTTTGTCACTGTGCGAGACGAGGAGAGCTGTCATGCAGGATGCTGGGTTAGGATAGGTAGCCTACTGTGTCAGCCCGCTCAGATTCGTGCCTCTTTCAGGAGCTGTTAGACAGCGCAGGCCGTGGCATTTCCACTCTCAATGCTGGATTTGGCTTCAATATAAAATACATCAGAGTTCTGTCTCCCTGCTCCGGTGTGAAAGAGACATCTGGATCTGATATGAGAGACCACAAGGGGAGCATTTATTGTTGGCTTTTACTTATAGATAGTGTTGACATATTCTTTATTTATCATTTTCTACGAGAGGGGAGAATAGAATTTTGCCGTTTCCAAATCTTTGACTGTTTCCACAGCACAGCACTGACTAAATTAAAGATTGAATCACTTTCACTAGGCTTCATTATTAATGAGCCAAAACTAATAATAAATAACTACTTCATCATCATCGAACAACAACAATAATAAAATATTTACACTATTTATATTTCAATAATAAAAATATATTTTCAACTTTCACTCTAATAATCAAATCAAATAATTCTAAATAATAATACAAACAAACAATAAATAAACATGATATAAAATTTCATTCATAGACACATAATACATAATTTTATATAATATATAATTCTATAATAAAACATATATTTTCAATCACTCCATACTATGCAAAATATAATAATCCAACATACAAAGAAAGAATAAATGAATATTATTTAAAATCACATACATAAAAATAAATAATTAAAGATATAATTATATATAAACTATAACTCTATAAGACAAATATATTTTCAACCTTTACTCCATTACTAGGCCAAATGTAATAATCCAAAACTACAAACAAAGAAAGTAAGTAAATATTATATAAAATCAAGTGAATAAAATGTAATATAATCTATAATCTCTCATATAATAATATATGATTACATAAAAATATATTTCTATAATAAAACTTATATTTTCAACTTTCACTCTTTTACTACTAGGCCAAATCAATCAATCAATCAATCAATCAATCAATCAATCAAACAAACAAACAAACAAACAAACAAACAAATAATAAATATAATTAATACAAATATAAATCACATTCATAAAATAAATAATAAATATATAAAAATATACAAAAACCTAATTATAATTATTATATTGGTTACTATACATTTTGACTGTTTTTTTTCTGTAAAATAACCTTAATAAGACTGTTTATTAACTCTTATTACTTTTTTCTGTAGTTATATACAGTAAATGGTGTAATGCAGTTTTTATCATAATGATAAATGAGTGTTTCCTTTCACACCACACAACTAATTGTTCAGCCCTTACAAAGATGACCACAAACCACACTGACCAAACTGACTCTGTATTATGAAGAAAAACTTTATACTTTCAGAATAATTTCAGAGTGTGACTGGCCACCAGTTTGATTTGTATGATTCAAGAGTGAATCCTTGTTTAAATTTTAATCGAAAGTAAATTATTTTCCCTTTTTTCTTCGCTTACTCTCCCCATCTATCTTTTTTCTCTCTCTAACTCTTCCTTCTGCACAGAATTCATGACCTCTGCAATTCTGCTTGTCCTTGAGTCTCATATTGAATATTCAGCAGATTAGAAGACAGACATGAAAGTTAACATTAGCCATTTATTTAAAAATCCCATATTCAGATAATCCGCATATTTGTCAAAATCAAACACAAGAGAAATATGAGAGGACAAATTACATAATGAGAGGATGGGGATATGTCTTGCAGACAGGGAATTAGATAAAGACACATTTGTGTGAAGGAAGGAAATGTCCTTGAAAAATGGTTATTGAAATCCTGCTGGATGGAAGCAGTTTGCCGTGAACCCTGATGATATCTGATTGTTGAGGGCTGGTGATGAAGACCTACGCAGGCAGATGTTTAAACTTTATTTGGTCTAAAGCATGTGAGAAAGTAAGTTAATTTGAGTGCCATGTCTTTCACTGTGCACACACACACACAAGTTAAAATGTCTGAATGAAGGCAAACTTCATGTGTAAGTGTGTGTGTGTGATGTGAGGTTGTCTGGCTTTTCACTTACCACCGATGCCAGTACTAACAACCCCAACCCCCAAAATCCGAAATGCGGAAATGTGCATTATGTTCTCCCCACCGCTACTTTCATTTCTTCCTGTGTCTCCCCGTCTCTGTATTTCTCTCTCTCTCTCCCTCTTTTTCTCATTTACGATGAGCCATTACTGTAAGCACTGGGATGAAAGCGTAGGATCTGGCCGACCCGCTCCCTCTGACTGACGCATATTAATTTAAAAATGAGCCACTTATTACCCGTCCAAACTTTTTACAGCCCCACAGTGCACAGTAGAAGACAGCTTTATTCCCACTGAGCCCGAGTGTGGGCCAGAAAGCCTTGCAGCCTTTGATGGTTATATATGTGCACAGGCCGTCGCCTTGGCAGCCACTCTCAGAAAGCACGCCATGATTTGTAATGTTACCTTTACAGCTTGAAACTCCATCAAAAAACCTCAAGACCTTTTTTTATTGGGCTAATGTAGGGTTCTGACATATCATTAACAAATAAATTAATAAACACGTAGACACATGCACACATACACACTTCCAGAGAAATCTGGAGCTTTGCATTTTCAGAAGTTTCAGAGATTATATTTCAAGATTCAAGATACATTAGAATGATGTGTCAATTTTAGTTTCAATGGGAAGGGAGAGAGACAGCTGTGAAAGTAAAAGTGTGAGATTACATTCAAGGAAACTTAAAAAAAAGAGTTATAAAATAATAGGTATAAAATGAGCAAACAAACAAAAAGAAAATAGGTCATATTTTATATAGAAAGTTATATTTTTAAAACATAAAATACCATTCAAATGTTTGGGGCTTGCAAGATTTTTTTATTTTATTTATTTTTTATTTTGTTTTGTTTTGTTTATTGAATTTTTCTCTTTTTTGAAATAAATTAATACTTTTATTCAGGAATGACACATTAGATTGATCAATTTTTCATTTTCTATTTATTATATTCTATTTCTATTTATTATAGTAATGGCTGCTGAAAATTCAGCTTTTGAAAATAATTTTCAATTTCAAAATATATTCACATTTTTAATTTACTGATTACAGAATTTTTTATCAAATAAATGCAGCTTTAATAAGCATATAACATTTTAAAAAATCTAATTGTCATCAAACTTTTTACCTTAAAATGATTAATTAAAAAAAATGTTTTATATATTTATTTGACATATGTGGTATGTAAATATTGATGATAGAGGCTGGTATAATTGTAATTATAACTATATTTAAAAAGTATTTGAATTCAGGTAATATCACATTTACTTAATATCACGTTTATTTACAATGTTAACTGCACAATGAAAAAATATCCTATCTCTTTCACAATCATAAATCCTATAAACACTCACAGGCATGAAGAACAAACAACAAACATCTCTGACTAAATATCCAGTGTTTCTTCAGTGAACTGCTCCAATTTTGAGGACTTTTCATTTCTCTGCCACGCACCTTCTCAAATACACACACACGCACGCACGCACACACACACACACACACGTGTGATACCACTCTAAAATCTAAGTCCACTTTAGAGTCCCCTCTAGAGGCTGAATCTGAAGCAGCTCACAAGAGAGACAGAAATGAGAACAGTCCTTTGGGAGTGTATGCATGCATGTGTCTTTTGTGCATGTAATGATGTAAGGCCCTGTGATTGGCTTGAGCGGCAGGCAGACTGGCAGATTGATTGGTAGATTGATGTAAAGCCTGTCGAGGTGCTGTACATCTGTGCTGACTAATGTGGGCCAATCAGACTGATGTAAACCGATTTGATTTGATTGAAAGCCAATTGATTGAAGCTAGGACATGTAAGCCATCAGCTAGCAACCAGCAGGGGAATGAAAACGGATGTGAAAGAGAGGGATTTGATTGATTACCTGATTGATTAAGTGATGTAGATGCTAAGTTAAAAGAGCCATCGCTGGCCCCTTTATATGTGTTTAACCCCGCTCCCACACTAACCTTCAGTCTGTAAGCCGCTCAGCAGGGTCCATTACATCTAAGTGTGAATAATTCATGCTCTGGATGCTGTAGCATGGTGGGTAAACACATGTTTGGTTAGACACAGCAATCTACAGGAGGCAAGGCTAGTCTGACACCTTCAGGGCTGTATATCACAGCTTCTCAGAATTGATTTAAAGAGACATAAAAAAAAACAAAAAAACTGTCATTTATTCATCCTCATGTCGTTCCAAACCTGTATGACTTTATGAAAAAAAAAAATATTTTCAGGAATATTTTAAACAAACCATTTTGGTTACCATTGACTTCTATTGTAAATTTCTCAAAATATCTTCTTTTATGTTCCACAGAAGAAAGAAAGTCATACAGGTTTGGAACAACATTAGGGTGAGTAAATGATGAACTATCCGTTTAAAGTAAATACAGTAAATAGTGTTTGATTTTCTTCTGTCTCATAATGTCAGATTCATGAACAAACCCTTTTTGAGACAATGAATCACTCGATCTGGTTTAAAAATATGAATGATTCATTCTTGAGTTCAAATCACTGACTCAATGAATCAGTCAAAATGCTTTGGAGAATTCACTGTAGAAGATTCAGCTTATCAGTGAATGAGCCAATTAAATTATGGTTTGTTTCTCACACAAAGCTTGAATCATTATAATTTTTGTGAACCGATAAGCAGATTTAAAAGATCAGACTCAAAAGAATCATGCACAATTTGAATTTTCAAATTCACAATTCTCTAATGAACTGTCATGAACGAAGAAGAGCAAAGGGGGATGTCCAGATTTTCAGTGAATAATACCTCTTATGACTCAAATAATACATCTTATAATTTTAGAAGACTTGCAAAAGCTGCGTGGACATTTATGACGATTTAAGTTGATTTTGCATAATTTTAGAAACTTTAATACTCCATTCGTGGTAATTGTTTCTGCATAGAAAAGAGCAACTACAACAGTCTTCAGAATTTCTCCTTTTGTCTTTTTTTGTTTTTTACATAAGAAACAAATTCATACATTTGAACAACATAAGAGTGAATAAATAATGACAGAATTTTACGTTTTGGATGAACTATCCCTTTAAAATGTCACACACAGGCACGCGCACACATGGTTAATATTGAAAGAAATCTTAGGCATGGGAATTTTCAGCCACACATGCATATAAAAAGAAAATAAAGCTTATTATGTGTTATTATTTTACAGTCTGCAGATTCAGATGCTCTGGCGTCTGGAGGCCGGGATCTGTAGCATGTGTTTTGTGTGAGAACGCTGGTCACTTCTTAACTTGTGTTTGTGTTCGGTTGCTGGGTGCCCGGCTGATGAGAGGGGGCCTCAGCAACCGTCCGCCTATGCCTCATCACAGACGGTTCTGTTTTTTTCTCCCCCTCCTTGCAAAGGATTGCGTGGGTTAACGCCGCACGTAGAGAGGGATCGCGGAGTGGCGGGCACATGAAATGGCAATTAAACTGCGATGACCCCCGTCACCTCCGCAGGTCGCTCGCTGTCACAGTGTCGGCTGAAAAGAAGAGAGAGGATGCAAACAAGCACACGGCAGTGGATATGATATGTGTTTCTCCTACAGCTATAAAACCTGCAAATCTTACAAACCAGAGCATCAGACAATCCCAAACAGTGCCATCTTACTTATGTGTACTGACAACAGAGTGTATCCAGGGAAGCAGGGCATGTTGGGACACAAAGGGGCTGTAACAACATTGCAGACTCGTTCTTAAATACAGCAACAAGCACTTAGTTTGACAAGGCGCTGACAGAAGCGTACACGACTTGGGCTTAACGTGGTGACAGCCTAAACTGAGGTGTGTTCACTACCCCAGAGTCAGAAGACACTTAAGGGTGGAAAAAAAAACACTGCGATATGAGATGATGCTATTTGTGCACAATAAATGTTTATTGGGATTTATTGCGCTGCTATGACATCCTGGCTGAAAGCTTTCGGTTACTAAACGAGGGAGAATTAGCTGTTGCATTTAGAAGCTTTAAATAGCACTAAGGAAGGAGGGAACACATGAGCAAGGACTTGCACTATGTCTGCGTGTCTCATTTAAAGTGCACGTAAAAAATGTGCACATGTTTGTGTATATCCAACAGCATCGATACAGTATAAGAAGACCTTCAAAATTCTGCACTAATGCCAAAGAATAGGGGATTAATGAGTGATCCATGACCTCATTGGCCTCGAGAGAGTTTTTCAAAGTGACTAAATGCTCTGGAGCACAATGACAGGCACCGGCACACTGGATGCTTCTGCCATTTATTAAATTATTCCCTCCAATCTGTTTGATGATTTTCATTATTCACACTCAACTGAAATATTAAGGCCTCGAAAAGCCCTTCGCTATACTTCAAAATGCAGAGAAGAAATGTCCGAAAAAAGACATTGCAAAAAACGCAGAGAATTGGGAATGCTCAGGTCAAACTCTCCAAAGAATTGGATTTTTTTTATTTTATTTTTTTATTTCCTCATATGTGTTAACTTCGTACAGTGGCAAACCACACAAAGACACAAAGACAGTCCTCAGATTAACAGACTAGGATGGCGATGGTAGCAGATTCAGTCAAATTTTCTTTAAAAATGCACTTTCAAATCGCTAAAAACTAAGGAGAAGAAAACAATGCTTCATTCTTAAAAATAAATAAATAATTAAAAGGTAATTAATTTAGCTAAATTTATATATTTATTTACCCTTTTTTCCCCCCAGATGAACAGAAATGTGAGGTTTTGTTTTCATAAATTAATTTATATAATATAAAAAAATAAATAAAATGCAGTGACAGAATGAGTCATCAGATTAAAAATAAACTAGGATGAGGATTGTAACTAATTGTAATTAAAAGGTACATATTTAAAATGACTAAGGAGTAGACAGCGATGCTTAATTCTTACATTACATAAAATAAAAAAGAACATATATAAAACAAATTAAACTAAATTAAATTAAAAGTATTTTAATTATAAAATATTTAACCATGTTTCCAGATGTACGGAAGTGTGAGTTATATATAATTTAATATTTATAAAAAAAAAAACTATATTAAACTATATTAAAATATATCATTTAAATATTATTTAAAAAACTCAATTTCCATACATCTGGAAACAACTAAAATGGAGATTGAAGCAGATTAAGTCACATTTAGTAACAAAAAAGGTACCTATTTTAAATGATTAATAACTAAGGAGAAGCATGCAAGCAATGCTTAATTCCTAAAAAGAAAAAAAATAGAATGCAATGCCACATGATTGCATGGGTTAAATTTGCACTAAGCAGCCAGGTGTCTTGGGGCAACGTGCCAATTCAGATCCCTGTTCTGCCAACTTCTTGTTGACAACATTAATGCCGATCATTTAAATGTGACATGTTCTCAACAAGAGCAAATTGAATTTGTGGCACACTCAAACAAACGTGCCTTCAGGGGTTGTGAGTCTGCTATTGTGCCTTCCCTCAAGGCAAAAGGGAAAACGAATCTCCATGACCTCTCGCTTTCTCTGTCTTTCTCTCACTCTCCCCTGAGGAATAGCAGCATGGATCATCCCCACAGTGTTGTGCAGATTCTATTTAGCAGTCGCTCTGTCTTCCTCCATTGTCTCCACATTTCACTCTTTAACAGGGGCTCGGAAAATTTCCCCCTCGTGGCTCTGTAAAACATTATCCCCCAAGGCCTCTTTCGATACAGAAACAAGTCCAGCTGACCCGCGGACAAATAAACAAACAGAATGCTGGAGCGCTGGGCCGGAGTGCAGATTCATAAATGGACTCTGGGATCAGACAGGCCAGTATATTTGGCAGGGGAATATTATTATAACCCTGTAAATCAAAATAAACTAGAGCATTTCACCCAACCATGCTTAGCTCCAAATAAGGGTCAGATTTGAACAAATATTACTCATGTAAAAGTCCAGAGGGGTTTATAGCGAGCTTAATTATGTGCTGAGAAAACTGTCATGATGCTTGAATGATGTCTGACCGTTTTATACTAAAGCAATAAGCCACAAGAGACGTGTGTTACAGGTAAGGGGTGTTCATACACTGTGTGTTCTATAACATTTTAAAATGCAATTTATTCTTGTGATGGCAAAGCTGAATTTTCAGCATCATTACTCCAGTCTTCAGTGTCACATGGTCCTTGAGAAATCATTCTAATATGCTAATTTGGTGCTTTTTCTTATCAATGTTGAAAACAGCAGTGCTGCTTTTTGTGGAAGCAATGATGCATTTGTAAGGACTCTTTGATGAATAGAAAGTTAACAAAAAATGCCCCTGCAGATAATTCCTTTTTTAAAAAGGTAATTACAGTAATTAAATAGGCTCAGAAAGTCACAATAACACACAGACTTGAGTGGCTTAATGCTTTTATAAAATAGTGGCAACAGCAATATGACAAAAGACACCAATGTTCAAAATTTTTTCATTTTACAGCAGTTTCATACAATCAGAATTCAGAATCATAAACTTGAACACACACACACACACACACACACACACACAAAGAATGTACAAATCCACTTTATACCTAGTGCCTTTTTTAAAGCTATTTACTGGCATGTGGTTAAGACCTTTGGTTGGTTTTGAACTAAATGGATTTAGTTCTTCTCCAGAATGGTTAGATGGGTAGAGTCTGTGAGAGCCTTATCAGACCCTCATGCAGAGTTTTTGTGGCTGGATAGAGTCCAACTTCCTGTTCTGAGAGACGAAAGGTGTCTGCACTATTCGTGTAGGGCACACAGACAAAGAGGGCATGCCAGAAGAATGCAGAAAGGCAGAGGGGTAGATCTCAACTGGTAGCAGCCATTCGATAGAATGGTGAATGAAGAAGCCACGAGGAAGTCACTCAAGATAAATACAGAAAGAACAGCTATTGTCAATTAGGAAGGTGGATGAAGGCTTTCCCTTTATACATTGGGTTACTTTCTGCAGAATTATAGGTAATAGATGTATATCTAAATCTAATATTTGCCTTCCCTTAAGGCCTGAGAAGTTGCAAGTAAATATGAAGCCTGAAAACCATCACTCCTGGTAGCCAAACCGCCACTCTAAAATCCAGATGATGTGCACCTCGACGTCCCGAATACCTTTTGTTGCTCTGTGAGCCGATGCCCTCAGAAGTCAAAGTCGATTTCTTTCTTCTGCCAGACAGATACAATCTTGACTAGCCTATTTAGAGGCCACTGGCTGCTCCTTGAAGGCTGGCCTATTATGACGCTATAATATAACCTCTGGCAACATCATCACTGTAGTATCACAAAGGTAATAGGCAGAATTGAATGAAGAGATGGGCCTTTATGCTTTCTCACTCAAACATAATTCTCTTCTCTTTGCCATTTTGACACCATCATTCTTTTTCCTCTCCTTCCTTTCTTTCTTTCTTTATCGAACACCACATGCACAATACGTTTCTTTACCTGCTAAAATACACAATATTCAACTTATATATTATATATATATATATTTTTTTTTGTCTTGCTCCATCTTTTTTGCCATTCTTTTCTTATTTATTTCTTATTTTTCTTGTTCTTTTTTCAAACTTCCAAGGTCAGATAGGACAACGAATGCCACTGGTGTCTGCTTGAATTGTGAACGCCACTGGCGGCCATTGCCTTGGTTTCCATGGCAACACACTAGTCATTAATTTTCAATTAAAGCAGACAAAGAGCTGACAGCATGGGCTCTATGGAAGATGTCAAGAATCTGTATTAATATACGACAAGTGAGCATAATTGTGTGTCCAATTTTTTAAAAACCTCATCTATGCTATCATTGAAATGTGACTGCTGTTGATAATTTGAGGGGTGTGCTTTGTTTTTTTTTGTTTGTTTTTTTCTTTCCCGGAGACGCATATCATGTGTATTTCAAAAATAACCCTTGCTTATTGCATCACAATTTTTTTCATCAAGGGTGGCAATTACTTTTATTGTTTTGCCGATATGTCTTGACACACTGAGATCTATATTGGTTTTGAAAGGTAGACAGGTGGGCTGATGCAGATCTGACCAGTCTGCAGGTAGTGATTTCCTGTCTATCTTGCAAAGCTTCTCGCACTCGCGTTATGACATCCACGTCCGGTAAATATTCACCTAATCATTACTACATGAAGAGAGCATCTTCTCTGGAGAAATGAGGAGAAATCTTTCTTATACACATTTTTATAGATATTGTATATTCAACTACTTTAAATAAAAAGGCCTTCAAATATGTACACTACCATTCAAAAGTCCAAGGTCGATATGTTTTGGGGAAAATTCTCTTATGCTCATCAATGCTGCATTTATTTGATTAAAAATACAGTAAAGCAGTAATGGTGTGTAATATTATTACAATTTAAAATAACCTTTTTCTATTTGAATATATTTTAAAATGTAATTTATTTCTGTGATGGCAAAGCTGAATTTTCAGCTACCATTACTCCAGTCTTCATTGTCACAATCTTTGAGGAATCATTTTAATCTGTGAAAAATGTGAAAATATGTGAAACGTGTATGTGATTCTTTAATGAACAGAAAGTTCACAAGAACAGTGTTTATTTGAAATAGAAATATTTTGTAACATTATAAATGTGTTTATAGTAACTTTTAATCAATTTGCTACATTCTAAATAAAAGTATTAATCTTTTTCTAAAACAAAAACTTACTGACCCCAAACTTTTGAAAAGTTTGAAACAAACCTCAAAAGTTATTAAACATAATGATTTAACATTTCACAACAGTATTTATATAGTTTAAAACAAAAGAGGGTTATTAAATGAATTCATGAACCTCAATTAGGTCCAAGCATTACACTTGAGTAGATATATTTACTTCAAATACAACAAATATAATATATCAGAGTCAACGACAGCAACATTTAACTACTAGATTTTGCTTTAAAAAGGCAAAATGATGCACAAAAACTCCAATCTGCGAGCTGTTTCTTTTCAACCACTTTATTTACATGAATCTTTCAAATGAACTGATTCATTCAAATTAATAATACAAACATTACAAGCGAAAAGTTTAGTTACAGTCGCTATAATAGCTAAGCTATTTTGCTACTTTTAGTCAGCTTTTCCACAACACTAAAAGAGGATTTAAATGACTCAAAAAAAAAAAAAAAACATGTTTAGAGAGTTTGAAGCACCTCTGGCTTTATCAGCTGTTTGTTCGTTTCAAAGAAAAGGGTCTCTTGGTGAGCAAAAGAAAGTACGGAATGTTATCAAACTTTCACCTGTTATACTCAATTAGCTCTCTGTGAAACAGGAGCCCTTTTTTAAGAAGCTGTTATCAGGCATGCCTGCATGTGGGAAAAGAGGGCAGGGAGGAAGTTGTGGCGCCCAGGGTTTATTTTCAAAATCTCCACCTTTGCATTGGTGTGTTACTGTAGATAACAAGCAGAGAGGCAGGTGACTCACAACTAATGGCAAGGCCGAGGGGAGGGTCAGGATGGGGGGCGACCAATAAGACACTTGATCGTGAGTGATGACAACAGCGAGTGATGTAACACTTTCTCCACGTCTTTCTGGAGAAGGATTTGAGAAAGCACTGATAAGGTGAGGGGAACAGAATAGGGCCATCTACCGTCACCAGACTTCTCAAAAGAGAGGGAAAAAAACACATCGTTTAAGTGAAAAAGACAGTCAAAAGGCTTTTAGAGACACTTCCAGCGAGCAAGAGGAAGGAAAAGAGATGGTATGACATCTACATGTGCCTTTGCTGCCTCATTAAATCAAACAGTTCCAGAATTGGTCCATAAACGACTCCCACACTTCCCTTTTCTCCCCGTCTTACTATATTAGAGCTTATAATTAAGGTAATTACTTTCAAAGAACTCATAATAGGATTCTTCTTCTTTCTTTTTTTTTATTCCTCGCATGGCATGGTAAATAAAATGTAATATGCGTCACCCCTTAAATGACAAACTGACCCAGATTTCTCAGCTGTTTGCATCAGAAAAGGAAGAGTAATCGGGGCGGGAGGGAGGGAGAGAGGGAGGCTGTAATGGCCAAGACGAACTGCTTTATTATTTATCAAAAACATGGAAAATGAAGCGAGGGAGTTTGGTGATTAAAGTCTGAACTGAAACCTCTCCGAACAGTTTGCTTAAAATTTAATCACCTATTAGCTCCTCTTCTTCCTCCTAATTAATTTTATGTAACAATCATTTTCAATTCACATATTTAATTTCCCGCCAATGTACCTTTTCATTTAACATGTTTTGAGTGTTAATCTGAAAGTCCTGGAAGTGCAGATGCGAAGGTAAAATTAGCAGATGGTAAAGTACCTTCATTTGTGAACATTAAGTATTTCTCTATGCATAAAGATATACGTCATCTACTGCCCTTTAATTTGAGATAAGCAAGCAAGTTAATCATTAAGTAAATATGCATTTACTTATTTCAGGAAAGCTTACATATAACTGGTAGAACACAGTTCGAATGTAAATTTTAGTCTATTTTCATACAAAACAATAGTTTTTAATGTATGACATGTCAAAGTTAAAAAATATATTAAATAATAATAATAATAATAATAGTAATAGTAATAAATCTGACAGACAAAGTATAATCAGGTTATTCCCATTTTAATAATATATTTAATAATAATAATAATAATAATAATAATAATAATAAGAAGAAGAATATGACACAT
>NW_015629561.1:1008573-1030932 GCF_001515625.1 Sinocyclocheilus rhinocerous
ATAAAAGGTTCTAGGCAATTTTTATATTTATAATATATTTAATAACAACAGTAATACTATTTGATGATGTTATGGAATTTTATATAATAACATTTTATAAACATTAAAAATGGGCAAGATCTGATTATATAATATGTGCAATGATACTTTCAATATTATTTAATTGAAAATAAGTAACTGAACTAAAGCCATATTTAGCTGTAATCTTGCCACAGGTTCATTTTAGGTGGGCACCAACCTATGTGGTGTCTTATGCAAGATAAAACATGAATAAACATATTTTTATATTTACACATGCAGTGGGCATGATGCTTCCTCACTTCTTCACACATAAATATTGAATCACACTAAACACACCAACAATAGTGTCTCTAATTCCCCTCACTCTTTTCTTTCTCTCTCGTTCCCCTCTTTCCAGTCATCAGGGACACTAAGCATACTCTGATTTGCATGCAGGGCCTGGACATGGTGGAAAGTGCCGTCAGGCCACAAAGGCACCTTGGCAGATAATGAGTGGCGTATTCCAGGTACAGCCCCGGAGTATCGCTCCTCATCAGGGGAATTTTCAATTAAGGGATGCAGATTAATAAAGCATAATTGTGAGGTTCAATCTACCCGTGGAGAGAGTGGGAGGAGGAGAGCATGAACGCGCTCCGCCGGTAGAGCACAGCCCTTCAGACAAAACCGCACCACCCTTTACTGCAGTCAATGAAACCGTGTGGCCAGCGTTTAGCAATAATGTACAGAAGCAGCACCTGCGGTTATGTAAGATAATGGCTTGAGCGTAGGAACTGAGGAGGTGGCTGAAGACACGTGTATTCTCACTGTTTATCTTGTGAGTTATGAACGAATGACCCACACAATATGCATGCATGCTCTGTTTGAACAGGGAAGAGTAAACAACAATGGCATGCCTATATCCATCTCTGAGTTTACTGCATCTATGGATGTTTCTTCAAATACCTGTACTTTTATGTCCCAGGGATTGATTTAAAAAAAAAATTTTAAATAGTGGAAACTATTTAGCATATCTTATATTAAGGAGACAAGTGCAGTGTCAATGAAGAGTTTGAGATGAAAAAGGAAAATGTAGGTAAATATAACTTAGAGAAAAATAATATGTTAAAATATGTAATCTTGTGAAAATCCACAAATAATGATTATATTTTAAAAACTATGATAATCCAAATAACTAGTTAAATAAACAAACCATTTGTGCTGTTTGGATATAATTATATTATTATAGGGATGGGGATAGTTCACCCAATATATGTATATATATTATTTTCCAATCAATATTCTTATTTAGTGTCATTTCCAGCTGTAATTTTGTCAAACTATGTAAAAATTGTAAAAGTACTGTTAGTATGTTTAGCAATGCAGAATATTATATATATTATGCAAAAATATTTAACAACTGTACCTTTTCAATACTAAGACCTACCAAAATAGTCTATAATATTTAAAATGTCACGTTTATAAAATCTTTAACAATTTTAGTGGACAAATTAAACTAGAGAGAGCATAAAACGTGTGCTTTAAGAGTTTATTATCTAGATCAGAGGGCCAAAAGGGCCCATAGTTGAAGAAACACTCATATACTGTATGCACAGGATCAAGCAGCTGATTGGTTCATTCTGTGTGTCTGACCGTGTAGATAAGAAATGACATAGCAACTTGCCAAAAGCATTTTCTCTCTGAAAGCCTTGTGTAAGTCGTTCACACCTGTGAACATAAAAGCCGAGCGACTCTCTTTATCTGAGTTTATCTGCCGTCATCTAGCTCACATCCACAGCGAACAGAGCTGGGTAAACATTTAACACCTTTAGCAAAGCTACTTGTGCTCTTAGTCAGAGATTTAACAAGAGGACAAGTTGTTTTCCTTGTTGGTTAGTTCAGAAAACATTCCATTCGCCTCCACTCCCTTGACCTGTCACCGAACAATGTTTGCTCTAAAGCTGTGATTTATCTGAACACTACAACACACAGGCCCTCCGCTGTCTCCGCGGCACACATAGAAACACACACCCACACATTTACTTGTAAACACATTCATACATGTACGTGCACATCCACATACACAAAGCAACGAGGAGCAAACTATTAAACCTGTTTGTGCAACCTTGCATTAAACTGCTTTATTAAGATAAAAGCTCTTCTTTAGATCTATGCAAGTTACAGATGAATAACCAAACCTTGAACGAGTCAAGTTGATAGGATGGAAATCTGAAGCAAATTTTTGTGTGTTATTGGATATGAGCAAGATATAAGCTGAATACTTGAAAATACCAACTACGACAAATCCTAACAAATGCTTGGGGCAATTATAACAATCCATCTGTAAGGATGTGCAAATTGCCTCGGTAAGGTTTGTAAATGTCCGCGATCTTGTTCCATGTTGTTTTACGGCCCGCTTTGCAGGGAAACAAAAGAACGGATCTGCTTTTCATGACACATGAGTGCATTCACCTCTGCGTGAGAGGTGCAAGTCTGCATGTCTTCAGCATGTTTTGCTTTACCGTGATTTACGAGTACATATGTGTGTATCGGTGCCCTTTCGTGTGGAGGAGGCACTTGAGATAGACGCAGGGGAGTTGTGCAAGAAAAAGCATCAGGCATCGTTTTTGCCCTTGGGACGTGGGGCAACGCTGCGGTGTGAGTGACAGGCATGCAGGGCTGCTCGGGTTGGGGCTGGTTTAGTTCACATCCGTGCAGACGTGAGGGAATGTACCTCTGGGAATTCAATGCCACACCAGCCTCGGTCTCCTTATCTGAAAACAGTATTGTAGTTTTTACTACAAAGCTTTGTCAAGGGTCTGTGAGGGTTTCCTTTCGCTCCGCCCAGCAGTGAGTCAAAGGTAATGATGCCCATTTAATCCCAATTTCCTCATTTACAGTTGGCCTGAGGGGGCTGCGAGTTTACAGCTATTTATATACCTCATTTGAGACAATTTTGGTGTTTGTTCAAACTACCTTTATATACTTTCCATGTGGGAGGGCCTAGAAAACATACCAACATGTTATAAGAGGACAAAGGAAAAATCGAAAATGTTCTGGGATCAGAAAAAACTTGCTTCTTAGACATCAACTGTAAACGTATTACTGTTTGTTTGTTTGTTTGTTTGTTATTATAAACTGAGGGAGATTGAAAAATGATTTTCGGTGGTAACAATCCAAAGCATGTCAGAGATACTTCTGATAGAGTTTAACTTGTATTGAACTCAGAACAGTAAGAAAGTAAGCAAATAAATAAATACATCTAAAGGAAACATATATATAGATTTAATAAAATCACTGAGAACCAGTACACATACACAGATCATTCCGGACCAGCAAACATGTCACAACATCTGTGTTTTATCTGAACAGCTGCTGGAGCACAACTAACTGGTGTGAGCTTGCCTTAACACTCCTGTTAAAGACAATTAATGCAGAGCTTTGAGCTAAAATGCAGTACTACTTAATAGGAGACAGCAGCTTTTCATCTGAACATGTCAACGAAACGAAACGAAACTAAACTAAACTAAATTAACTAAACTAAACTAAACTAAACAAAAGAAAACGAAACAAAACACAAGACAACAGATTTTTATCAGAACAAAGCAAAACAGAACAAAACAAAACAAAACAAAACAAAACAAAACAAAACAAAAAAAACTTGGTGAAGAATGAAGTGGGCCTGCTGTTTTCTACTACAAATCAAAACAGCAAACTAATGAGACAGCAAAACAAAACAAATCCTAGAATGGAGAAGCAGATCTGCTCTTCTCTACTACATATTCCTTAAATAAGAAATGTTATAAGTTTTACCACATGCAAATTTACATAACTTAGTCACATAAACCAAAAAATTAGCATTTTGATCATCAGACAGGAGACATCAGGAGAAGCCGCAATGCCCAATTTGTGAACAAACCATGCTTATAAATTGGATCTTTGTAAGGAATAAATTGATTTAGTTCACCAGAATCTGAATCACTGGTTTACAAACAATTTGGTTCTCAATATCTCTTGCATTTACCAGTAACAATACATTTTCAGCTGTCTGTTTCCTTGCGGTTCATTCACTAAACCACAAGTGAAAGTATTTTTTACATGTGTTAAACAAATCAGCTTGCCTCTGGTGAAGTGACCAAAACATTCCTATGAGTCTCTTGTGATTTGCAGTAAACAGTAATGTGTTGACTGGTGGAGATTTTATCCATAACACAATTCATGAGCAATGAGCACAGTGAACATCTGAAAACATTGAGCATCTCTATGGGAAAACATATGCTCTCTCTCTCTCACACACACACACATACACACTGCATGTCCTGTCCTGACTCAGACATGTAAAAGTAATTCCAAACAGTTTCTCAATGCATCATGGCCTTCACTGTAATTCTCTCACTCTCTCTGCACAGATGTTTAGATAAAACGATCCATTCTTGCGGTTAAAAAGCCTAAGTGGTTTTTTTAACTCAATTTTATCACAACCATCAAGGGAAACTGATTTCGCCAAAAGAATTACATCACACCCCATGCACGCACACAGAGACCGACAAACAGACACAAACACGGCATGAAACATTAAGCTAAAGTCATCAATCTGATCAAGTGCGATGAAACCATAGGAGATTGTTATCTTGAACAGCTGGAACAATGCAAAGCCATTGATATTCATTAAAGACTACATTAAAGTGAAAGGTACAGCAGAGAAAAAAGTTTACACCAAGCTTTCAGTCACGGTTAAAGTGGAAATGTGTAATAGTGTTGTTGTTGTTATAACTTAAACTATTAAAAATAGCTTTCATCAATTAATATAAAGCTGCAATAATTTGTTAATCAATAAAATATAAATTACAGAACAACGTAAAACTACAAAAAATTCAACTACATTTCAAATTAAAGTGAAAACTGAAATTATATTAAAAAAGACTAATGCGAAATTAATATTAATACAATAATATTATGAAATGTGCATAAAATGTTATTTTTATCAAACGTCTATACTTTTTTACAAAAGCAAGTCATTTGTAACTTTGTTTAACTAGTTGGAATGTGTTTGAGGTGGAGCTATCTGTTTGTTCAACCAATGGCATATGGAGGGAGGTTTTTGGATAGTTTTTTTTTGTTTGAAAACAACCAATATTTATGCAATTTTGGCTAGTGGTGATGAAATTACACATTTCACCTTTAAAAACCCATAATGATAATGGATGCTACGGTGACTGAAACGCTAATGATTCCCTCAGAGAGCTGATGGTTGTATGCAAAAAGGACATATGGAGAAAAAAAAAAAAAAATTTTAATGATTCCAGTCTTTGCCATTTTCTGTTGAGAAGATGCTGGCAAATGCACTTGGTGTCACAAACAGGAGAGGTGGAGGATAGTAACAGGAGGGACGAGTATAATCAATCTGTGTCTGCAGTGAGCTCTCAATTATATATTCACAAGCGTTCTCCATCATTGTTAGTGTTAATTAATTTATAATATAGAAACAAATTACCTTTGCATGAATGAAAATTACACCTAAATGTGCCGTAGCAGTTTTGCATGGCGATGGTTAAATATTCCCACCAGATTCAGAGATGTTTGCAGCAGTGCGCTGATGAACTTGTGAAACATTATTAAGTTAGCAATAATAACTGGCTAATTTACTTGTGCAAACATTCGTTAGAAGGAAAAAACAAAAATAGATGTGACACCTGAAGTGCAACAACAAACACTCCTGAGAGAGATAATTAGTAAGAGAGAGTGTTTTTGTTAATACTGGTCTCTTATGGCTGTCTCATGCACACTGTGCCAACATGTTACATCTCATTTGACTCCTGGGAAGTTTTATCCACGTGTGCCGTCGTAAGCCTGCTTTATGTCTCTTGCAGTTCTGATAGATGCTATCATACTTTAAAAAACGTATTATTATAACTTCACTTATTATGAACTCAATTTCAGGAGCCAGGAACAATACACCTGCTTTCTACTGGAGATCACTGACAGTAGACGAATAAATATATCTTTAAAAAAAGAACGAAAATCCTCAGAACAAAATAAAGAAGTGAGCTAGAGCAGATAATAGAAAGAAGGATATATATATCCAGGTGTCCCTGTTCTCTTTGAGTAGCGCCAATAGATTATAATAATAAGTTAGTTGTACTCAAATGCCTCAAATGAGGCCACGCAGCTCATCTACTTTGAGGCTTAACCAAAGAAATGAAACCCAAAACCTTTCAAATACACTGCGTGCCGGCATCTCTCTCTTTGTGGTGCAGTTTGTTGTATTTTTCAGCGGAGAGGACATTACGTCAAAGGGTTGTGTGTGAAAGAGCACATGTTTAGGTATTTAAAGAGAGATGGATTTAAAAATAGTGAAGTTTTCAGATAAATAAGCACAAAGTGGTGTCTTAGACCCAATTACCAGGAAAGTTATGCACCTAAAACTTTTTATTTACGAGGTGTTGACCCCACTTTATTTTTGCTAAAATTGGTTGTTGTTGTCTTTTCAGGTTTTTTTTTATTTTATTTTTTTTATAATAATTAAACTGATTAGAACAGGAGTTTTCAAAGTTTTTCAAGTTAGAGGTGTGTTTTTAAATGTTATGCACACTTCATATATAACCTATGTACAGCATACTGTTCGAAAGGGGGGAAATTTAAAAAGAAAAAAATATATACTTTTATTAAGCAAGGATGCATTAAATTCATCTTTGCATCACAGAATTAAATTACATTTTAAAATGTATTAAAATAGACACCAGCTATTTTAAATTGTTATAATATTTCACAGTATTACTGTTTTTACTGTATTTTTGATCAAATGCCCAAGCCTTGGTGAGCATACATCTTTAAAAAAAAAAAAAAATCTTTCAAACTTTTTACTGTATACAAAACATAAATATAAAAAGTAGCTACTTTCATATATTAAAGACAGAAATTTTTGTAAAATATTAACGGGGATATTTACTTTCTGCCTAATATTGACACTGCCCACTTTGTTGAAAACATCAGCTAAAAAATAAAATTGCTTCACTTTGGCGATGTGGATTCAGCAATGGCGCAGTTCAAGCATTATCTGGTTAGTAGAAAATAAAGTGAACATTAATCATTAGAAATTAACACGGCTGTCAGATTAATTAACAACATTGCTCTCATGACAATGACAGTGGTTGTATCTAGCAGCAGCAAATGCACATTTGAGACTCTCTGGATAAAAACTGTGCCATAAAGCTCCAGTCCACAGAAAAGCGCATACCACGACTGACAGCAGCAGGAGCAGGAGTTTATTTGCTCCAGCGAAAAGGCATTACAAGGGGAAGCCCTGCTCTGAATGAGAGCATCTATGTCAATTACTCTCCCCTGATCCCCGCTCACTATTTACATGCTCACTAGAAAGCTGTAGCAACCTAATGGGATCGCTTTCACAGTGCGATGATAAGCCATATTTTCTGTGTCACCTCAAATTGAGGCGCAGCTCTGTTGCGGGGAAGAAGATTAAGGAAGCAGAAAAGAAAAACAAATCTTCCCAACAGGGAATTTGAATATGAAACAAAATGGGCTCCCATTGGCAGGAGCTGACAGGTATTAAAGGCCCCATGGCAAGCATTGTTACAGCCTTGAGAGGAACATGCGATACAAGAGGGTTATAGACTAATAAACAGCAGCGTGAATACAACAAGCAGCTTTGCGGGGAAAAGACAACAAAGCCCAGGAGAAAAAAGGGGGAGATATGTTTAAACTGTCAACACTGTCACAGAAAATGGCCCTCAAATTAAGCGCTGCGCGTGCGGTGGTGAGGAAAAAGCGGGAAATTGCCTTTTATCACCTCGCTGAAACAATGGGCGGCCTGACAGCGCTTAGCCAGATAACTTTAGCATCCCTTTATCCTAGCATATTTACAATTTTAGTCCTCCCTATGTTCTCTCTCTCTCTCCAACGCTCCTTTAACTTGGGCGACTTTCGTGCTTCTCGATGGCTGGGCGCTTTCAAGTGTTTAATATCATGTAAAATAACTGCCGCCCACCGCTCCCCTCCTCTCTCGCCGTGTGGCTAAGCGCTACAAAGTCACACGCTAGTGCTGGGACGTCTCAGACGATTGCGCCAGCGTTATCTCCAGTCCTGTTTATTATTGCCATTATTATTTTCTGCTTTAAACGTTTGACTAGAGAGAAGAATGGGACAAAGGGGAATTACAAAAAGGGAAAAAAACACTTGCTGCAGTTCCTCCCATTTGACTTGTTAAATAAACTGCCTATTTACGCCCATAACAAAACAAGATTATATACAAACACAACCTATTATAAAAGCAGCGCTGTTAACCCTTTGTAATCGAGGGGTTGAGGAGGCAAAGAAACAATTTGAGAGAGAATATGAAGAGGCCACAAGTGAATATTTTGCCGCTAACAACTACAGTGGTTCAACACGGCATAAATTGACAGTTCTATGAAAAATACTCAACCTATGGAAAGGGCTATGTCACTGTTTTGGGCAAGATACATGCTTTTTTATTTAGGAATAAACCTAATTACTGTGTATACAGCAGCACTAACCAACCATCAAGTTACCGTCAGTGTCAGAAAATAACTTCATGTAGCAATTTTTCAAGTGTTTTTTTTTTTTTACTTTAATTTTTAAATTTAATTATATTTACATTTTTTATTATTATATAGTAAAATAATATTACTTAGAGTTATTATTTACATAATATTCTATAAATTGTATATCATTATATTACGTTTAATTATGTTCATTTTTTATATATTTCAAGGTCAAATGTAGGCATTTTTTTCTGATTTTTAATTGTTGTTTATAAAAATATACTTCTATTAATGTCAAATACTTCAACTGAATCCGCCCATTAATATAAATTCTTAATCTTAATAATTAAATCATATCTAAGCCTAGATTTTTAGGCATTTTCCCCCAACATTTTAATTTGGAGGGCATTTTTGTCACTTTTGGTGACATTATGGCCCCAAACCCGTTCCTCTGTGACCCACATGGGACACAAGGTCACAACAACTCATCAAAATTGACTGAAAAAAGTTGTCCAATCTGAGAACCCAAGCCGTTTCCTTATCTACGAGTGAGGACTACTTAAAGTCAAATCGAGCAAAACACAAATTCTCACATGAGCAACAGCATTATGTAGAACACTGCAATGAGAGCTTAAATCCCCCTATCTACATACAGAATAAGACTTCCTGTGGCTAGAGAAGTGGGATTGCATTAATAGGGTCTGTCCTCTGAGATTGTGCTTAAGGCTTTATGATATGACTATCTGTAGCTAAGTGGGCAGGTAGATGCTAAGAGCTTAGACAGACAAAAGGAACTTTTGCTTTAAGGCAAACTGAGTTATTATACTTGGCAGTGTTTAGAAGCCTTATTGTCTGAGTGTGTGTGCATGTGTGAATATGCATGTTTCAGCTGAACTACTTTAAGTACAATAGTAAGTTAATACCAAAAACTTGAGAAATTAGATGATATTGCCAAAATAAACTTTTTAAGATTATGGTGAAAAGTAACTTGTGAAATTACAGCAGTGTTTTAGAGTCACATTAAAAAAATTAAAAATAAAATAATAATAATAAATATTTTTTACATTAAAATAAATAACATTAAAAAAGAAAATAAAAAAGAAAATCAACAAACAATAATAAAATAATCTTATTTAAATAAACATTTTTAGATGTTCAGATTCAGCTGAAATAACACCGGTTTTAATAAGCTATTCACTTTTGTTATTCCTTCAACACAAGCCCTTTTGCTCTCAAAACAATCACACAAGTGTAGTGAACAGACTGTAAATACACCTGTATAGACACAATATGCACTACTTGGCATCCGTTGACTATCTCTCTTGTGTGGTTTAAATATCAACTTGATTTGATGAGCCACCTCTAATTCTCCTATTAATATGTTGCCTTTTATGTGGCAGTGGATGTTTCACATATACACACACCTGGTAACCTGACATCAATAGAAAACTGATTCTCCCATGTCTTTCTCTCTTTCTGCTTGTCTTTTTTTCCTGTCAATTATAATACAGAAATAAGCACTCACAAAGTCATTTGTTAAGTTTTGCACATCTCCAGTCTCACATGTTTGTTAATTTACAAAATATACATATATACATAATTTACAAAATATACATATATACTTTTCAAAAGTATAGGATGGGTAGTTTTTTTTATTCATTATTATTTTTTAAATAAATTAATACTTTTATTCAGCAAGGATGCATGTAATTGGACCGTAAAGTCACATAAAACACTTTTGCATTATTGCCAAAAAAAAAAAGACTATTCAAATAAAATATGTTCTTTTGCACTGTAAAAATGTTGCTGCAATTAGTTATAACTACTTAAAATTTGTTTAGACGACTTAAAAATCAAACTAAACTAAACTTATAATTTTAAGTCAAGCAAGAACACTTTTTTAAGTTGAAATAACACATTATTACATATTCTAATGTTGTTCTATTTTGTATTTTTTTTTTTTTTTTACAGTGAACTTTCAATTCTTTAAAGAATCCCGAAGAAGAAAAAAAATCACGGTTTCCACAAAAATATTGAACACTGATGATTTCTGAAGGATCATGTGACATTGAAGTGATTCATTTAGCTTTGCCATAACAGGAATAAATGACATTTTAAAATATATTAAAAAAGAAAAGAGTTATTTTACACTGTAGTAATATTTCACAATATTACATTAAAATGTAACATTATATTACATTAAAAAATAAATCTGACACAAAACGTGTGTGGTGTAAACATACAGGTGCATCTCAATAAATTAGAATGTCGTGGAAAAGTTCATTTATTTCAGTAATTCAACTCAAATTGTGAAACTCGTCAGGTCAAAAAGCTATGTTTAATAAATTGTTAATTTTCTGAACAATAATCTTAAGAATAACTTGAATTATCAACAATTTATGGCTTTGAACAGGTCATCCATGCAGAATTTAGTCAATCTGTTTCATAACCATCTTAATTTGTGGCATGCAAAGAACGTCCCAAGCCATCTGCCACTCACACACTTACAAATACACACATGCATGCACACACAGCTAATAAGCGCATGTTAAGTGGCTCCACTGCACCTTACCATCTACATGTGTATGCAAATACTCTATTCATCCTAGTTTTGCATATTCCCCAAAATCCCCCATCCTTGTCCTGCTGTTGGTCAGGATTCTATTAGAGACCCCTGTTTAATATTAATACCCCACCCTTTTCTATTCAAGACCATGAGTATTCCATTGAGATATTCTGTCTGAGGATCTCACGGATGACAGTGCCCGCGGTTCCTCCAAATTGTTTTGATGGCCTTTCCCTCTGGGAGTCTTTAAAGGGGGCTCCTTAAGGCCTGCCAGGCACGGTGAGCTGTCTCGTGCGGGGGGAGAGAGGGGGTCGCCATTATGATTTTGTACATGGCGAGCGCAACACACCCTCCAGGGCCTCCTCTTGACATCGAAAGGGGAATCGTCACTCGGGGGCTGATGGCTAGCTGACAGCCACAGCCTCGACCCTTTGCATATCTGTACACATGTTACACGCTCCTGTTCTGACAGCTGAATGTCGGAAACGGTCACTTTACATTTGGAGGAAAAGACTAGAAGGTTTGACAGCGTTATTTGTTTATCTGCAAACAGGCATGTTCCATTGTTTGTGAAGCTGTGTTTGTACAACAAATGTTTTCAGCCTGGCCTTTGGTCCTGCGGAGCTGCTGGAGTGAAGAAAACGCACACAGGAGAGATGCTTACTCATCTATGAATGTGTTGGAGCAGTGTGGACTACAAACGTTTACCAAATCACTACATATTTCACTCTCTATTTGATATTTCTGTCAGGATCTACAGTAGCAGCACAAAACGGGCCCGTCTGGTGCTGGTGAGTGATCTGACTCAGCTGTACTAGAGTCAGAGGAAGTGGGTCATTTCCTGCAGTCTGATGAGTAACACACTGACCTGAGATTCACCTCAACAATCACAGACAGAAAAAGAGAGAAAAAAAAACAGATATAATGAGTGTGAAACATTGCTACGATTAATAATAGGGAGTGTTCGAAATGTGTCAGGGCTCTGGGGGTCTCGAACCCCATCCTCCACATATTTTATCACCATATCATAAAATGAAAACTTCATTATGAATTTTCAACTACCTTCAAGTATAACTGACTGACTTATCAGATCAAAAATGATCCTTGTTTACCTGTATTTAGCACTGTCCGCTTGTTGTGGGACCACCCCAGGTATAAACAGCATTTTTCCCAATTATTTTTTCTTTCCTATAGGGATTGTAAAAATGTTAAAGCGTTATAAGCCATTAACCAAGCCAACCGGCTACAAGTTGAATCACGATTGTACAAACTTCAACTATCAAAAGCAAACAAGTATTTGAAAATCGGACAAAAAGACAAAAGTACAGGACTGTGTACTTAGCTTTTAGTAAGTGAAAGAACAACAATCCCATGGTGCATTGCGAAAAACAAATAAAAAAACTATGGAGAAATATAAAGCTATTAATTAACAGGTGTTGATTTTACCAATAGAAACAATATATTTTAAGTTTATTGCAAATATTTAAGTATTCTGACAGCATAGCAAAAACAGCTTGATTGCGTAATTTGGGTGATTCATTGGAGTCAGTGTTCCCTGCAAGCTTTTTTGGCACCATTTGCTCGCTGTGATTGATTGTGGAATTTTCTGTACAGCATCATTGGTACACTCTTAAAAATAAAGGTTCCAAAACGGGTTTTTGCAGCGATGCTGTAGATCAGGGGTCCTCAACTCTGGACCTCGAGATCCACTGTCCTCCAGAGTTTTGCTCCAACCCTAATCAAACACACCTGAGCATGCTAATCACGGTCTTCAGGTCTTCAGGTAGGCGTGTTTAACCCAGGATGGAGCTAATCTCTGCAGGAAAGTGGATCTCAAGGTCCAGAGTTGAGGACCACTGCTATAGAAGAACCATTTTTGGTTCCCCAAATAACCTTTCAGTGATCAGACCAGATGAGAAAAGATGCCGTTGACAAAAGCATATATCGACTAACAACCTCGGCACTCACAGTATGCCTGTTTTTAAAAGTTTATAAGTTACTGTTAAAAATCAATTTCCTTATTGAGAATATGAAGAGAGTTTTTACTTCCGGAACCCGACTGTTGCACTCTGTTATGATCTGCTGTGTGATGACATCACCAGCAGATGATTGTGATGTAAAACTGTCATGTGAATGTCGTAAATATTATAAATAATCTCCATTGGAGACAGCCATTGAGCTAGCTTTTGGCATCTGGTGGAGTAATAAAGATGTTTTGAAAGCTCTGTTTACTGAATTTATGAACCATAAACTACAGTGCACAAGTTAATTGGTAATAGAGTGCTCATATTTTTAGACAGAGTTGATGTCTCTATTTTGGTGAGTGTAGAGACACGCATTTACTAGGTCTGTTTAGACCTGCCTACTTCAGCCGCATTAGTGGGCATCATAAGTGCATTTTGCTTATGACGTATGAAATGTTGTAGGCAGCTCACTTCCAGGACTGTGTGGAGACAGTGTGTGTAAACTGAAGAAGAGTGATTGAAGGGTATGTAGTGTGAGAGATGCGTTAAGGGCTGCAAGAGCTGTCACTCAAAGAAACAAGTGCTAACATGCTGTACACATAATGAGAATATTCTGGAATCTTCTTTTGACTTTCAAAATGAATTTCAAACCCATATGCACAAACCGTTACAAAATGTTTCTCTTGTAATTTTGATTATGTAAAATAATCGCTTAAAGGTTCTTTTTAACAATTAATTGAAACATACTGAGAAATTAATCACAGAAATTAGTCGTACTTACCTTCACTATTTCCTAACAACTACGTTCACTATTTCCTAACCAACACCTAATGACCAGCCAGTAACAACAAAGTTGCTAGTGGCATGAACAAGACTTAAAAGCCATGTACACTCAAACATAAATAATGTCTCTCAGTGTGGCAGTCAATTACTGTAAGGTTAATATGTTAATTATTATTAATCAAGCCTTATCAAAGTGCTTGCTTGTCAAAATGGCACATCTGCATAATCTGATCATTTTACAATGAACGAAAATTACTGTTACAGAACAAAAATAAAGCCTTATGAAACCTCTCCGAGATACACATGTTCCTCATGTGAAGAGAGAAAAACGAGACCCTTAACAGAGTAAAATCAATAACTGCGGTAAACCGTAAATGCTCTGCGTGTGTGATATATGACTGAGAGAAAGTATGCTAATCTGTTAACAGCAAAAGCACCATATGGATCTAAACTGCGAGCATCATTAAGGCAAAATGCTGGCTTTCATTCTTTCACAGACGATTTCATTCTCCACAAACACTGATAAATGACACATGCTGCTGACTGACAATTCAAACAAAAATAAGACCAAGTGGGCGGATGCGCAGTCACATCTAAGAGAACAAGACGGAAGACTCGCCACACACTCAGAGATAAAACACTGCGCAAGGCCCTAAAGATCCCTCACATCTGAAGCGAAGGATGAATTTCAAATGGCGACCCAACAAACAAGCCTTGGGCGACTGTCCTCACAAAAAGAAGATAGTGTGGCATCTAACAACACTGTCTCGCTGACATTACCTCAACACCCACAGCTCAGCTCTCATAGCCACTGGCCAGAAATGGACACCCTATGAGTAACACTACACAAAACCGAGGGTAAAAACAGGAGAAGTCTGATCTTCACACCTCAGATCACCTTTTGTCTTTTAAAAACAACCAAACAACATGCAATACACACAATACACAAGCTTTGCAGTCTGTCATGGTTTAATAGTTATTTCGGAGTGTGCTAACAGTCACCGATAACCAGAATCATGCTGAATTTTGTTAATAGAGTCATGGATAAGGGGTATTGTTAGGCATGTTGTGCAATGACAGTCCAATTCTTTTCCAAAACTGGTTCTTTTGGACAGTTCGTTTCTGGTTCAAATAACTGATTCACCAGTTTGTCTACATAATCGCGCAATGACTTAACATATACACAATTATTAAAGCACCCAAAAATGATGTGAAACGTGGAAGTTTTACATGTCTAAAGCATATAAAGTGAATAAACTAGTCTTCATCAGCTCACCTTTTTATATAAACAATGAGAAACCATTAAAACTTTCATTTTGCCCCTTCATCAAGTGTTCATGTATGCGCTTATCACCGACTCATCAGTTCCCTTTCAGTCGGTCACACTCGACGTCACGTTGGATGACCGACGAAATTGGGATCTCGCTTAGAGGTCTGAGTCTCAACTGTTTCCTCAGTTCATTATACTGAATAACTGGAGCGCTGAATGAGTTGACAAAAAACAGCATCATAGGATCATTTATGCCAATATTTTGGCTCATCTTGAGTCGAAGTGACTGTCAGGCACATCCAAAAGTGAGTTTTGAGTAACTTGTAGATCTGTGCTGCTTGACAGCAAATTTTCATTTTTGGATGAACTATCCCTTTAAGCTAGTGTTACTGTAGATGATGACAAAGGTAATCTACATACAGTATAAAAATAATAAAACAAATGTTAAAAAAAGGAAAGAAAAAAAAATCTGTAAAATCAGTCCAAAATGATATGGTATATATTGTGCATAGATTCAAGTGGAAAGGAATCCTTATAGAAGATGGGGTTTTCAACCACTGGAATCCCAAATCTCATCTGGTCTCAGAAGCTAAGCAAGATTTGGTTTGGTAAGTACTTGGATGAGAGACCGCCAGGCAAATCCAGGTGCTAGAAGATGGTGAGAAATGTTTCACATCATAACTGATAGTATATTGTGGATTTTAGCTATACTGGAGTACTGGAATATTGACTAACCAGAAGCCCCTAACTTATCCATTTTATAAGAAATATATCAAGTAACTCATAAAGTGAAAAATATTTCCAGATTTAAATCCATTCTCAGCACAGAAAATAGTCTGCAGACTATGGCCCACTCACATAAGCTGTTCATTTGGCCAAATGTATTGAAATGAATTCTCTGCATAATTTGCTAATTCCTATATCAAGGCAGATAACATGAAGACAGTTCTCCTGCTGTGGTTGGCATGGCACCCAACTGACAACAAAGCCCTGCAGACAGCCGCAATTGTCTCTTAGCAATTATAGCCACGGTAACAATAGTATCAGAGTTGAGTACATGTGTGAGCACGTGTGTGTGTGTATGGATGTAGGAACGCAAACCTCTGTTTAAGTCTTATCATAAACGAGGAAGAGGGGTTACAAAGACGACGTCTTATTTACCAGAAAACGCAGCAAATGATGAAAGCCAGTACAGGGGAGAGAAACGGGCCTCCATTTTTTGAGCTCAAACAGCTCTAACTTTTTCCCAGGTTTTACAATGCTGCAACGCGGAAATACTTTTCATTGAGGCACACCAATGAACACACTGAAAAGGATGTTTGCTTATCAGGCCCAAGTTGTGCAAACTTTTAAAAGGGAGTGTGCGTTTATCTGCAAGCGCATGGTTTGAACAGGCTATACTAATGTTGCTATTGAACCAACAACATTCCTCTAAAACAATCATCTCTTCATTTTCCTCCCCAATCTGTCAAAGGAAAGTCTTTCACGCGAAAAAAGCAGAGAAAAATAACTTCCTTTCTTCTTCCCAAACAGCCCGGGAGTCTTGCGCAGATGAAACGGAGCTGGAGCGGCGTTTCATGTTTTGTTTGGTTTACGCTGTTGCAAACTCTCACACAAACTTGTGTTACCTGCACGCAGCTAGCTTTGAGTTTGACGGAGTGTGGAGAGAGTTCCTGCAGGGAAAGCTGGAATCACAGGCCCAGCATACCTTTGTATCTTCAACCCATCAGACAGGAGCAGAACCCTTTTCTAATCTACCGCTCTGTCTCTTTGTCTATCGCAAGTTGGGGTGAGAGCTTAGCGAAAGTCACACCAGTACTCAGAAGGGCCTGGATTAAATAAATGCAGCCAAGGAGTAATCCAGCCTGTGTGGATGAGACCAGTTTTTATAGTGCGCTATAGGTCAACATGAAGTCTTAATGGACTCTGTTTACTTTCTAAATACACATTCCTGGTGTTACTGTAAACAATTTATCATTATAAGTTATTCCAAAGCAAACGAGTTTGTCTTCACAATCTTTTATCAAAATGCAAAGACTTCACATCTAAAATGACTTCCTTTTTTTTTGCTCAGGGGAGCAAAAAACTTTTTGAGGCAATCACTTGAGTAGTAAATGCAAAGGGGCTAATTGAGGAGCGGAAAAATGACTAACAACTGCCATAATTGTCAAGAACAGCAGAAAGAAAAAATTAAGGACCTTGACACATTTATAAAATTCTACAAAAAAGTAATTTATACAGCATCAGCTAATCTAATGTAATCAAAAATAAAATAATATTGTATCATAATATTGCATAATTATGTTACATAATATCAGATGCTTTTCTATCTGTAATATAATATAATATGATATGATATGATATGATATGATATATAATATAATATAATATAATATAATATAATATAATATAATATAATATAATTGTCATGATCACCAGTTGGAGTGCCCTTGATAACCACCTCTGTCATGAACTTCATTTCCCATAACCCACTGCCCGGACACATCATGCCTGATTGTTTTCACCTGTTACTCATCATTACCTCTACCTATATAAGCCTGGTGTTTTCAGTCACTCTTTGTGGGGTCTTGTATGTGTCATAGCTGCAGTTCTAAGCCTTTTATCCTGGTTCTCTCATGTCTTGTTTTCCTATTTCTTGATATTCTGCCTGTTTATCTGGATTGCTCTGTTAGCCTCAGCCCTGAACTCTGTTATTGTTTTGGATTGCTTATTGTGTTTGACCGCATACCCTACGGCAGTAGGCAGCAAGCTCTGGTGGCCAGGGAGCTTGATCAGCCATGGACTCCAGCATGCCCTATACTGAGGGTCACGGGCCCAGTGTTTGTAGTGTCTTCCACTCCAGAGCCTCGACCCGTAATGGCTGCCAGCCCAGAACCTCTCCACAAGATGGCCGTCACGCCAGAGTCTCCAGCCATCATGGACGCCACGCCAGTGTTCCCTGCCGTCATGAACTTTGCACCTGAAGCTAGTAAGGCAGTGCCCAGGTAACAGAGACTGCTGATGTCGGTGTGAGCGGCAGGCATCCCGTGGTTTCAGTGTTCTCAAGCCCGGTGATCTCAGAGGTTCTGCCACCCTCCACTGCCCTTCCAGTAATGGCGGTTGCCATTTTGTTTGTCTGGGCTATACACACGTCTGAGGTGGCGGCATCTGCTCCAGAGCCCTCTCCCGTCCATGCATCCACTCCAAAACCAGCTCTAGTCCACAAATCCTCTCCAAAGCCCGCTCCAGTCCATGAGTCCATCCAGAGCTTACTCAAGGCTTAGAGCTCAGTCCTGTGTTGGTGCCAGCCTATGAGTTCCCTGCCTGTCCTGTCGAAACCACAGAGGTCGCCCTTGAGCTCCCGGCCTGTCCTGTCTCGGCCATGGAGGCCGTCTCTGAGCTCTCAGCCTGTCCGGTAATGGCCATGGAGGCTGTCTCTAAACTCTTAGCCTGTCCTGACACGACCATTAAAGTTGTCCCTGAACTCTCTGAATGTCCTGTTATGGCCACAGGGGCCGTTTCTAACCTCTCTGTGCTCGCTATTGCAGTTCCGTCTACTCCACCTTGGTGGCCTTCAGATCCACTGTGGTGGGTTCCAGTTCTGCCTGAGCCATCTTGGTGATCCCCTGTGCCATCAGCTCCGTTGAAGTGGTCCTCAGCTCCATCAGCTTCACCCTAGTGGTCATCTGCTCCACCGTGGGGATCTTTGGTCCCATCTGCTTTGCTGTGGAGGTTATCTGCTCCACCGTGGGGATCTTCGGTCCCTTCTGCTCTGCTGTGGTGGTCTTCAGCTCCGCCTGTTCCGCCCTGCTGGTCTTCTGCTCCGTCTGTTCTGCCCTGCTGGTCTTCTGCTCCGCCCTGCTGGTCTTCTGCTCTGCCTGCTCCGCCCTGCTGGTCTTCTGCTCCGCCTGTTCTGCTCTGCAGGTCTTCTGCTCCGCCTGTTCTGCCCTGGTGGTCTTCAGCTCTGCCCTGATGGTCTTCGGCTCCGCCTTGGTTTCCTGCTCTGCTGGCTCCGCCCTGGCTTCCTGCTCCACCCTGGTCTCTTGCTCCACCGGCTCCAGTTCTTCTTCCTGTCCATGTTCCTGGCCCTCCATCCCTCCCCCTGTTCCTGTTTGCTTGTGTTTGACCCCATGACTGTTTCGACTACGATTGTGGATTACCCTTTAATAAACTACTACACTTGGATCCTAAGCCTTCATGTCCCCATGTCCCCATACCGTTTTGTGACTACTATATTATATTATATTAGTACATCCAGTTGCAACATCAACTGCTTTTCAATAAGCACTCTCATGTGCACAGCCCTGAGACTGAGGACAGAGAGAAAGAGAATGGCCACAAGAGATGGATGAGATTGAAAGGGGCAAGTATGGTGCAATAAGAAAAAAAAAGTCTAGAAAAACTTTAATTGTTTCAAATAATCCACTTATAGTCATCTTGATCTGTGTGAGCTTAAAATAAAAAAAGTTATTTTAGTCAACTAAAATTAGATGCCATTTTACTCAATTTAATTAAATGAATTCAAATAAATTACAGTTAAAACTGTGCTAAAATTAATGAATATGATGAAATAGTGACTAAATTTAACGGGCCCCTATCATGCTTTCTCAGATATTACCTTTCAGATACAGATGTTTGTGAATGTCTATAAACTTTCAAATATAAAAGTGCATGACAAATAGAGTTATTGTCTCCCAAAAGAAATAACAGATTCTGAACTGCCAGAAACAAGTCGTCAGTAATTCCAGCCTTACTTCCTGCACAAACCTATGCAGGTGTGTAACAAATTTGCATAATGGCAGCCTATGGTCTTCACTGGCTGACCGCAAGCAACGCATGTTTGACCCATCCTCATACACTGTAGTTGTAGCTGAAGCCAGGAAGAGTTGGTTTGTAAAAGACACTGTTACCGTGATTACACAGACGGTGCCCTGTCTACAATGTATATTGGACTCAGGCTCAAATTGATACAGTACAACTGACGGTACAGTAAAAAATACATGCCTGATTCAAGTCTCAAAAATGGCCAAAAATATTATTTTACTAACTTATTAATTTTAAGTTAAATTGTGCTTTGTTGGTATAATGTCTAAAATGTTAAAAAATGTTCAGTGTTAAGCAAATATTTTTAAATAGTTGTTTTGTAATTGATTTTTTATTTAAAAAGTAGGACAAAACAGTAAAAAGCACATTTTGGCTATTTAATTTATGCAATGCTGAAAAAAATGGCAAAATAATGAAAAAATCCGGAAAAAAACATGTTCGGTATTTGGCCTTCGGCCTCCGGCCCAGTGTTTCATTTTGCTAGGCTTCGGCCAAGAATTTTCATTTTGGTGCATCCCTAAATACTGCAACATATATTATGAGAAAATTTGTGTTTTTATGACCTTGGATGCATGTAAACCTATTGAAGAAGATATCCAAACAAAATTAGGAATGTTTAAATAGCATAATGGGGCGCTTTAAAAGGACAACAATTATGACTAAAAATGAACACATACAAAAGGAATGTATTAGTCTCTTGAGGAGTCCCAAGTTCACTTCCATCAGAAAACAAGGATTAATACCTGATTAAAGCTATCCATTAGCATTCTACTAGCACAAACAAACTGGGCCATGCTAACCAGTCAAACCTTGACCCCATGGTTGGGAGCCTGGCCATTGAGCAGCAGTTGAAGAGACAAGGCGGCATTGGAGCAAGAGAAAGCAGTTGTTCCTTTGCGTCAAGTAATAAAGCCACAGATAAGTGTTGAGAAGCATCTAAGGTCAATGGCAGATAGTTTTTATTGCAGATTCGCCGCCAGCCATCTCGACCCTATGCCGCAATGCCTCTGCTCTGATCTGTTGTCATCTCTTTGTTCTTGTTGCATGCTTACACTCAATTGATTTTCATCCAGTTTCATAGCAGGTCCACTACTTTGCTTCCTCTCAGGTTTCCAAGGCAAAGTCTTCTTCTTTCAGTCTTTTCTTTTGTGGTTCAGAGAAGCAAGATCCCTCCAGGTGCTTGGATTGTAAAGCATTATTGATATACTGAATGGTGCAGAGTCTCATAAGTGGACAACTCTAAGAGAAAAATTCTTCTGGCTGAAAGGTGATGCTCAAATCGGCCTCGTCTTTGAGCTTCAGGTTCGTATTATTCCTTACATCCAGGGATCTACTGTCTAAATCAATTGGGGAGTTTGCCTTTGCAATATAAAATGACTAAAAAAACATCCCTAAAAGAACTCACCAGTATCCAAACAAGCATTTACACAGTAATGCATGCACATACACAAACCAAACCTCTTAAAGTGGACATCGGATGCAAAATTCACTTTTACATGGGCTGCGTTCCACTCCACTTTTAGACACGCACTCGCAAACTTCCCCAAGCACTTCCCCTCAGGGGAATCCCCGCTGCCATTTTGAATTGTGTTCCACTTCCTGAAGTGAACAAGGGAAGTTTATATGAACAGACCCTCGACCCCTCGATTTTGACAGAGGGAGCGAGTCTGCTTCATATGCACACTTCAGGTCACTCCACAGACCACAATGCAACCCGATTATGACAGCCTTTTATAACAGCCCAGGCATACCTATATACACATAGAATGCTGCACCAAACAATTCGAAAGGGGAAAAATTTAAACAATGAACGTTCCAGTTTTATTAGGACATGGTATTCTTAGGACGTTCAAGTTCAGTCCATTACAAGGGTTCCGCTAGAAGTTGGCACTCATGCAACGTAATCAATGACGTACATCTGAGTGAACGAGACGGAGGGAAGTTTGTGAGTGAAGGGCATAAAAAAACGGACTGGAACGTAGCCATGGTGTTTGAACTTAAATGTGTGTTGGCAGTGTGTGTACACAAAGACCCTATAATCCTAAAAATCCATCCAGTGCTTTTTTTTATTTTTTTAAATCCCCACATATCATTAGCACTTTCTCAGATCAAGCCGTTCACAGATTCTTGGCAAAGTGACGTCACTTTGCACAGGCCCCTCTCACGACTGTTGACAGACATGAACGTTTTATCATAGACCCGCCCTGAGTGAGCTGTAAACAGTCTGCCATTGTTTCGATGCCTAAAGGTGTTTTGTTGTTGGATGTAAGAATGAACATAGCAGTCGTCATTTACTCCCGACATCTGAGCCGCTGAAGATGCAGTGGCTTACTTTTGTTTTTGAAGGGAGTGCACCCCCCCAATCTACCTAAATGCGTTTATATCTGCTTTCTGAACGAGGAACGATTCAAGGCAGGTTTTGCTAAAAAGTTAAAA
>NW_015629561.1:1032436-1071027 GCF_001515625.1 Sinocyclocheilus rhinocerous
ATTCAAGGCAGGTTTTGCTAAAAAGTTAAAACTCAAGGATGGATCAGTACCCACTGTTCGTAATCCAGCTGCACCTCCAGAAGTAAGTCCCACATTTAATATTTTTATGATTATTTGCTAATCGCCTTTCCTCTTCCGAGGAAGAGAGGGATGAGGTGAGCAGAGCTCATTAGCATTTAAAGAGACATGCACCGAAACGGGTCGCTGTGAACAGAGCTGGTTTTGACAAGGTAAAAAGGGTGTTATTTTACACTACTATTGAGGAATTTTAACCAAAGTATGTTGCAGACATTTCATGAAGACCCTAAAGAATCATACCAACTTGTGGAAAATGGGCATCCGATGTCCCCTTTAAAAAAGACAGAGATTGGCAGGATGTGCATCTTTTGATTTACTCTGAAAACATCCATAAACGTTCAATGTACCATTCACTGACCAATGACAAGGCCTCAGACTGGAAGAATGCTCCACATCAAATCAAATATATTGCTCTTAGTGTTGCTTTCTTTTTAGATCACACCCTAACCATTATTCTAAAGCAGAGCATAAAGAGACGCCGAAGAATGGCAACACTCTTTTTTCACCTCTTTCCCCCTGCTTCTTTTCTTGTACATTTTTGTGCTTTGATGGTGATAAAGTTAGCCTGTAAGAAGCGAGTGGGGTGGGTGGAGGTGATGGTGCTGGCAGGGTGATGTAGGGTCTGAATCATGCCAAATACACATGGCTTCTCGGTTCAACAAACAAAAAAAATCAATCTATTCGGCCCAATAGGTCTCAGACTGCAATTATAAAAAGCGGTAGCGGCTAACAATGTCTACCTTTACGCACGCAAACTGCACAAAAGAAGAAAATAAGGAGAGAGCTGGGGAAGACGAGATATATTATGAAGCCACAATGTAGGGGCACAAAATAGATTCCCAGTTGTTGGTCAATAGACACTAAATGTGGTCGCTGTTGATCTCATAACTGCAAAAATGGCTAGAGGTTTGAAGGCTTTTGGGCAGCTAATACACTTTCTATATTAAGGAAAAATAGCTATTTTTCACAATTCTTTTTCACGAACACCTGGCCTTCACCATAACAATTGCCTGTAAATCAAAGTCTTTGCAGGACATTCAAGCAAGTAAAGGACCTTTGTGTGTGAGTTTATAAAATTCCTGACATAATGTTAATGTTATGTGTAGTTGATTTCATCACACATACTGTATCACCACTGCGTATTTGCTTCCTGTGCCTGGAAAAAACACAGCTGCAATAAACACACTCTCAGTTACCTTTGCAAATAGAGGTCAAACCTCTTTCTCAAGAGCTGGGGAAGATAAAGTGTACCTGGGAGATACTCCCAATGACAGCTGTGTTATTTGTGTAGCCTCTGAGCAAAAACAGACCTCCTAACTACAGCAAAGAGGAAACGCTTTTCATCCACTGCACTTTCAAATGAAACTGCCAAACTCATGCACGCCTCCTTTCTCATTCTCAACACATTCACTGTATGATTATTTTTTTGATTATTTACCTTAAAATGTAATTGAGATTATTACTTTTTCTTAAAAAAAAAACGAAATTTAAAATGTTTACTTTTTATTTCTTTGACAATACAGATTTAAAAAAAACTGAACTTCTGAATTACTGTAAATCAAGACATGCTGCATAATATATATATATATATATATATATATATAAATAGATGAGTCGTAGTAAATTATACGACAAAAGACATCTAGACATTTTTTTTGTTATGTGCTAAAATAGAATTGAAAGACTAAATCAGAATGATTGAAACTGGCTCAATAAAATGGGCATTTATTGATTTGGATTTTTTGGTGTATTCATGTTTTCCAGCTGATGATTTTATTTCTCTCCTGATTTTGTAAAGGTGAAATTAGCTGTAAATGTTATGATAATAAAATTAAAATGGTAAGTCGTCAGATTCTAAATTCTAAATTCTAAAATTCAAAACTAGAACAAAGGTCAAGCTTCCATGTTCCAAAGGAAAACAGCCAATCACAAAAATTACAAACAATCTTTTTGTCTTTTTTCTACCTCCATAGATGTCTGTGATTTGGTTATGTCTAAATGCAAAACAAACAAACATGTAAATTGACATTTTTATTGCAGCGGTGTATATCTAAATGGAATTATGTAAACAACACTTCTTAAAAGTTAATCAAGGCTGCTGTAATTGTAATCTCGATAATTTTATAGATTAATTGTGTGGCTCTAAATCTAAGGCTTGCTTTGCACACATCCTGAAAAAAAAAAAAAAAAAGAGGAATTTTTTATCCTATGACCCCTTTAAGCATTTTGGCCAATCACAAAAAATTCAATCTTTGAAGCTCCATGGATTCTGATATGTCTATGATTGGTTATAATGTATAAATGCAAGAAGGCAAATACAAAACAAACATCTAAAATGAAATTTTTAATGCAGCGCTTTAGACCTAAATGGAATTAGGTAAACAACACTTCTTAAAAGGTAATCAAAGCTGCTGTAATCGTAATCTTGACAATTTTATAGATTAATTGCATAGCTCTAAATCTAAGGCTTACATTGCACAAAAAAAAGAGTAATTATTTCTTATTTAGAGCACCGTCCCTCTGGGGTGGAAATACCTCAGTGTGAGTTTTGATGAGACCCTAGCAAATGTGAAACTCTAGTCGAGTACTTTGTCTCCACAGCCGCCCAGAGGAGGAGAGGAGAGGAGAAGCCAGTTTAATTTTCTGCGCTTCATTAGTTAGCTAGACCTCTGGAAGACCCCCCATTGGGCTGGCCTGCCACCACACACACACACACACACACATCCCTCCACCTGTCTCTAAGGGTGTTCAGCACTGCGCTGATTAGCCCTGCCGACACATGCATGCACTCACACACGTGCACACGTACAGTTCAGGTGTGGCTCGAGGCAGCACGCATGCTTCTGCTCAATTGCTTTTTATCAGATTTCATCAGGGAGCCATTACCTCTGTCTCTTTACCTTTTTAGGCTTCGGTTACCCTGCTATCTTTCTCCTTCTTTTTGTGCCGCTGGGCAGACGCATGCATGTTTAACCATATACATTTTGAATGTGAGAAGGTTAACTGTATAATGTTAACCTCCTGTGGCTAGCTCCAATTTGGCCGAATAGAAAATGCTGGAGCCTTTATCACTATAGTGAAGATGCTCATATTCACTTTTTTTTTTTTTTTTTTTAGCATTTGGCTACCTTGTTCAGAGAAGACCTAATTCTTTCACACATAGAAAGTGTTTCAACTGGTATTAATGCACATAAAAATGCATGTTTTTAATCATAAATTGGAATCAAAATGAGAGTTTTGTGGCTTTTAGTCCAGTGTGTTAACATATGCTCATCATTTACTCACCCTCATGTCATTCCAAACCTGTATGACTGAAGTTCTGTGAAACACAAAGGAGGACATGAGGTTAAGTAAATGACAGAATTTTCATTTTTGGATGAACTATTCTAATATTGATGGTACTATTTAGTTAGTTGCCTCTAGTCTACTGTTTATAAACTTGCTCATTTAGCTAGTTTATTTTATTCCAAACCAAGTCACTTTAAATGTACTGATTATGAATTCCTAATTTGTAGAAACTACAGAGGATGAATGCCAAGTCCATCTACATTGCCGTTCAAAAGTTTGGGATCAGTAAGAACTTTCATGTTTTTTAAGGAAGTTTCTTCTGCTCATCAAGGCTGCATTTATTTGATCAAAAATACAGAAAAAAACATTAAAATATTATTGCAATTTAAAATAATGGTTTTCAAATTAATATAATTTAAAATATAATTTATTTCTGTGATGCAAAGCTGAATTTTCATCAGCCATTACTCCAGTCTTCAGTGTCACATGATCCTTCAGAATTCTAAAATGCTGATTTATTATCCATGTTAGAAACAGTTTTTTGCTGCTTCATATTTTTTTTTTTTTGGAACCTGTGCTACTTTTTTTTTCCAAGATTCTTTTATGAAGTAAAAAAAAAAAAGAAAAAAAACAGCATTTGTTTAAAATAGAAATCTTTTGTAACAATATAGACTATCGTTTAAAAGTTTGGGGTCAGCAGATTTTGTTCTTTCCGTTTTTGAAATAAATTAGTTTTATTCAGCGAGGATGTGTAAAATTGATTTTAAAAAATGACAGTAAAGACTCGTTACAAAAGCTTTCTATTTTGAATAAATGCTGTTCTTTCTAACTTTTTATTCAAAGAATCCTGAAAAAGTATCACAGGTTCCAAAAAAATATTAAGCAGCAAAAACTGTTTCTAACATTGATAAATCAGAATGATTTCTGAAGGATCATGTGACACTGAAGACTGGAGTAATGATGCTGAAAATTCAGCTTTGCATCACAGCAATAAATTATATTTTAAAGTATTAAAACAGAACACTGTTACTTTGAAATGTTATAATACTTCATTTTTTCCCTGTATTTTTGATCTAATAAATGTCTTGATGAGTATAAAAGACTTCTTTAAAAAGTAATAAAATCTTACTGATGTCACGGACAGTAACGGAGAGAGAACCCAAATGCAGGTGAAAAATATGGGTTTATTTGAAAAAGCAAACTCAGCAAAAAACTGCTCAAAATAGTCAAATTAATCCTTAGCCTGGCAACAGTCACAGAATGGCAAGAGTCTAGGAAGCAAAGCCACATAGGTGCAGGCTGCTGCAGTAAGGACAGGCAGAGGTAACCAGATGAAATCTCCAGGAACAAGCAGGTGTATAAGCTTGAAAGGCCAGAGTCAGGTAGGAGGGAGATCCAGATATCAAAGCCAACAGAACCAGGCCTCAGTATCCCAGGCAGGCCAGGAGCACATATCAGACAGATGAAGCCTGGCGAGGGGTTGACAGAGAAGGAGGACAGGACAGGCAGAGAATCCTTGAGCCAACAGGAAAAACCAAAACTACACAAACTGACAAGAGTAAAACAACTTAATGCTTAGAACTCAAGAACAAACAACAATCTGGCAAAGTGCAACACACGCACAAGAGGAATAAGTAGGGCAATCAATGAGCAGGATAACGAGCAGTGGCAGGTGAGGCAAATTGACTAATAAAATGAAACGAGGGGGCGGGGCCAAGACATGACAAATGAAGGAACACATAACAAACAAAACAGAAGCCATGTGCTAGATGCACATGACAACCATAAACACAAACAGACAGACAAAGCCAGGCCGATCAACCCGGGGTCCTGACAACTGATCCCAAACTTTTGAATGGCAGTGTGTATGCTAGTGTACTCCTAAACATTAAAATAAATAATAAAAAAGAGAGAGAGAGAAATATAAAATTGTCAAGTGAGTTAATTTTATTCCAACCAAATTCACTTTAAAGCTGCAGTCCGTAACTTTTTTGTGTTCAAAATTTATATAATAAGCGAGTACACCATGAATCCATTTTCCAAACCGTGTTTTTGGCTTGTCCTGAATCACTACGGTACACCTATAATAAGTGTTTATATTCGGACTATTTAGACTGGTTCGGGTAGGTACCGCTGCGGAGTAGCCCAGTACCTGCGTGATTCGCCACAGACATAAACAGATCACTGTGATTATGATTTACAAACTTGTAGGAACTACAGAGGATGAACACTAAGTATTCTATATAGTGCATTCCTAAACATGTAAGTAAGTAAATAAATAATTAAAGGGGTCCTATTATGCTCTTTTACAAAGTCTTGATTTTGTTTTGGGGGTGTTACAGACTAACTAAAGTTGAAAAAGTGAAAAAGCATAATAGGACCCCTTTAAATAAATACATTTTATAAACACATTAAACCATTAGCGCTTTTTTATATTTCTTAGTAAGCTTTTCTACAGGCACTTGCCAGCCTGATCCCAACCTCAAACTAATATTGCGACAGGATTGTCAATGCTTAACAAAGAGAACTACTATACTTAATATAGAAAAGTAATTCACCTATACAAAAAAACCTGTGGAGAAATCAGTACAGCTGCTTCAGGTCTGAAGAGTTTGGGATCAGTACCAAAGAATTATATAACATTTCCTCCACTGTCTAACAAGGGCCTGGGACTGTGGCCGGTGTGTATTTAGGCTGGCATAGAGCTGGATGATGGCCGAGTACAGTGTCAGCTATGGGTGCTATTTCTGTAATGGGGTTTTCATTTATTGCCTCGAGGATAATCCACTTTAGACAGGAAGCACTACCTACAGCCATTAAGTCTAATCCCATGGACTCAGTTTAATTGTCTGGTTTCTGAACACACTGCAAGTTGTGATGGCCACTCTGTGGAGGCTGCAGGAAATATATATGAGAAAGCATGACTTTGATGATGATAATTATGATGATGAAACCATCACGACACCGGGATGACTTAAGGAAGGACACTCCCATGTGACAGGAAGTGATTCAACAAAAAATGTTCCTGACAAAAGTTTTTTTTTTTAAGTGTCTAATTAGTAATGGTTATTAATTAAACTTTTCTAAGAACAACATTCGTTTAATTAATGTCAGAACAAATAGTTGCTTTGACATGTAACAAATTGCACTGATTAAAACTTTTGCATTTAATTAACAATTTCTATTAAAATTTCATACTAATTAATTTTGAAATATATGTTATTATGTTTAGGTATTTATGTTATTAGGTAATTATGTTGTTAATTAATTAATTGTAATTAATTTAAATTCTTTCAATTTTAATTCAATCTTAATTTCAGTTTGTCATAAAATTTAAATGCATCTTTAAAATATGACTGCGTTATATACACATACACACTCACATATTGTGAATATATTGTAAATATGAAATTGCCCTGATGGAATGGTGTTTGAAAAAAAAGTTCAAGTAGGAGCTTTCAGATTTTTTTCTCATAATTTTTAGCAGAATTGTCAGGTTAAAATAGATGGCCTATCTTTTAAAGTGAGCTAGATTTGTCTCTCCAAGGCAAGCCTAGAATTTTCTGCACAAACACAAATTTCTGTAGAAATAATGCAGCCACATACTACTTGAATGTGTAATGCGGTCATATAATTCCTCATGTGATAATTTCATGTGCCACTATATCCTTCATACCCGCTAACAACTTTTTATTTTTTTATTTTTCAGTCACCATTTTTCACCCCTTCACACAAAGATTGCACAGTGCATCCACAAAGCATGCATTTATCTCAACTGAATGCAGGGGCAGTGCCTTTCACAGCAGTTAACACTAACACACACATGGGCATTCTCGACCTCTCTCCCACTACTGCAAAAACACACACTAATAATCTCACACAGACCCGTGCGTTCACTCTCACATAGAATCTCTCGCAAAGACAATGCACATCTCACACACACTCACACGCTCACTCTGTGTCAGAGAACGAGGTGTTTATGAGCGGACTTTTTGGGGCGGAAGTAGCTCTGTTCTCTGACCTGGACTCCAGGCCTCGGGGAAAGGTCAAGTCCTCTTGACCCTTGCGTTCCATAAGCCTCGCCTGCTGCAGCCCGAAGCGCTTTCTATGTATTCCAGGCAAACACATATACAGACAGACACATACGGTCTCTGTCAGTCTCACAGATGCCCACTATCAATAAAAGGCCACACATAAGTTTGACACTCCTGAGAAACTCCTGAAAATTACTAATGTGAACACAAAACTGAGATTGAATTGAAGAGAAAATAAAATGGCTTTAAGGTATCTTTTTGCTAGTGTACTCCTAACAGTTGACAAAAAAAAAATGACACAACGCAAATCATTGTTCATGGCTGACTTGACTAAAAGCAGCCAACAGGCTTTTAATTCAATTTGCATCGTTACAATTTCTTTCTTTCTTTTCTTTTTTTTTTTTTTGATAGGAATTACACAACCCCAGGACAGAAGAGATGTGTACAGTTACCTATTAGTCAGTAAGCAGCCACTTATGCTAAATGCTAAACCATCCAAAACTGCAGAGCAACCTCATAGCAACATGCAAAATATAATTTAGAACACTTAGCAATCGCATTGCAATATGCTAAATAACATTCAAAACACCTAGCAACACTCTGGTTACTACCCTAAACATGCTAGCATCATGCATCAAAATCCAAATTTATACAAGTTTGGGGTCAGTAAAAAATACTTTTATTCAGCAAGGATGCATTAAATCAGTAAAGTGGTAGTAAAGACATTTATATTGTTACAAAAGATTTCCATTTCAAAGAAATGCTGTGCTTTTGAAGTTTGTATTTATCAAATAATTCTGAAAATAGTTATCATGGTTTCCACAAAAATATTAAGCAGCACAACTATTTTCGACATTGACAATAATAAGGAATGTTTCCTGAGCAGCAAATCAGCATATTAGAATGATTTCTGAAGGATCATGTGACACTGAAGACTGGAGTAATGATGCTGAAAATTCAGCTTTGCCTTCACAGCAATAAATTATAATTTGAAACATTAAAATAAAAAAGAATGTTTCACAATATTACTGTTTTTACTGTATTTTTTGTAATAAATGCAGCCTTTGTGAGAATAAGGGATCTCTTAAAAAATCTTACTGTTCCCAAACATTTGAACGGTAGTAGTCAAGTGGGCATTAGAAACTTCTTTAATAGGCCATCAGAAATAATTACAAATAATTATTTCCTAACACCAAACTCACTCATTTTAGCACAAAGTGTGCTAAGTTATTTTATATGTGTTTATTATTGGCTGAGCGGCTCAGTCGTGTGCTTTGACTGAAAGAAGCCATTTGCTGCGTGTTGAGTGGACATGATGTAGCTGTTAGCTACACGTGCTGATTAAATCAAGTGTAATATATCGCATGTGTCTGTTTGTGTGGGACTTTGAGAAAGTAGGTACGTCACCACCCTTTGAGCAGATGTTACATTTGGCAATACATTAAGTGCATTTACTTATTCAAAACATTCATATCTCACAGCACCACTGAAATGAGACATCACATTTTATAAACGCATCCACCAGCAGTCAACCGTGCCCTACAACAGCGCATACATTTACAGTCATCCTCTCTCTATCTTTGTCTCTCTCTTTTCGCTCTCGTTTACCCCCCAACTCACACACACATACACACACAGCCGTTTCCCCCTGACACTCTTCTCTTTCAGACTAAACAATTGTGACTTGGCTGGGAAAGAGCTTTGGATCCAGATGCTACTCCTCTGGCTTCCCCCCCTCTCTCTCCCGCTGTCGATTGCTTTAATTGGAGTGGCAGGCACAGATACTCTCTCAACAGATGCAATGCTCCCACTCCTGGCAGTAGTCTTCCATTAGTGCTCCAAATAAAAGAAAGTTGAGAGCTGTTTTTCAGGTGTTTATCGCGAACTCAGCTTCAGGCAGCTGCTAACTCCTCTCCCCTCTAGCTTTTGCCTGCACATAGTTTGCTCGAAGTTTCTCGACCTTTAGCACATGTGTTTTCTTTGCTCTGATGTGAAACATAAAAAACATTGTCTTTTCCAATGGCATATGGACTTTCTGTGGATTTTTAAGTCTTTATGATTAGCAGGTACATACTGTATATATATGTAAAGGTGCAATAAAAGAAAAATAACAATAATAATAATAATAAGTAAAGTAATACACAGGTGACACTAAGTTAAAAATGCAAAGAGGTGAGGATGAGACATTTACAGATTAATTTACACTATGAAAATGGATAAGTGTATAAAACAAAGAGTTTGGTGCCTGGATTGCTTATTGGCCAATATAGTCCACCATGCTAAAACACAAAACATATAATTTTTATAAAAAATAAATAAAAATATATACATTTCATATATAAAATTTCATATAAAAATATATAAAATTCATGTAAATCCTAAAAATTCATATAATTTATATTAAAAATAAAATAAATAAAAATACATTTAATTTAAAAAAGTAAAAAAAAAGAAAATCTAAAAAAAAAACTTGAAGCTGCCAGTTTAACAGATTAAGTACAATTGTTAAAAAAAAAAAAAATTCATAAAATAAATACATTAATTAATTAATTAAATTTTTTGTAAAAAATTATGCAAAAAACAAAAATACAGTTAATCATGTTACCCTGACATGTACATACATTCTGTAGTAACTACTGAAGCCTATTTCTGCTTCATAAGAAAAAATAATATTGCTTTGGTAAATTAAAATCATGATGTAAAAAGTTGAAATTAAAAAGAAAAAAGTTAAAATTATGAGATAAAAAGTAAACGTTATAGCATAAAAAGTCAAAATTATGACTAAAGTCATAACTATGACATTTTGTCATTTTTTTCCTTTTTGTCATAATTATGACTTAGTATCCCATAATTCAGATTTTCTAAAATTATGACTTTTTATCTCATAATTCCTAATTTTTTGCTTTTGGGTCAGAATTATGATTTACCAAAGCAATTTTTTCCCATAAATATAATAATATTTTTCTCATAATCACAGGCAAGTGTCAGGCATAAGGACTTCATAATGGTCACCTATAGAGGCCAAATCCAAGACTAATCTAGACATGCTTATGCAATCCCCTGGCCCATCACCTCAACCCATGCGTGACATTTGCAAGCCACTGAATTCATCAAGGCTTGAGTCTTGGAGGGACACGGCACAGTCACAGTCAAACAAAGTCAAGAAAACCCTAAAACCAGGCCATCTCACACTTCCCTCACCTCTTCATTCAGTCACCTTGGCTCAAAGGGCCGTGTGTATGTGTGTGAGTTTGTGGCCAGACCTCAGGCTTTGAGTTTTATACCTTGTCCCAAGAGTGTGCCACACTGTTACGACTCAATTAACTTTTCTTGCGCTGATTTTACCCGGCTTCCCCTCAAATTTGTCCTGAAATAAATCACACACACACAAAAAAGGGAAAATTGGAAAAACAAGAACTGGGGCACAAATTTCCTCCTCTGTAATCTCCTCTTTGTCAAGACTTGTCAATTAGACTCTGATGTGTAAAAGTCTGTGCTCCAGCTTGAGCCTGACCGGTTTGACCTCCTCCATCCAGGACCCCCAACTTTTTATCTCATATATTTTCTGAAGAGGGATAAGGGGGGGGGGTCCAGAGAGAGCAGGGAATGTGGTCCAATCCCCTAGTGTTCCAAACTCTCTCCCTTTTCAGCACATTTCTAAACAGCACCTCTCCAACCTGATTCCAAAATAAAAGAAAACATGGAAAGAAAAACAAGAAAGCAGCACAAAAAGGCGGAAATGTTATTTAAAAGGTACCAGACCACATCATTTTCCACTGATATTATATACTCCCGGGCCGTATCCAAAATATATACGAGCTGGAGGCCAAGAATGTAAAAATAAAATACATAGACTCAACATCTGGACAGGGCCTGAACAAAACTACTATTTAATCACCACTGAATAACGTATTTTTCCATTTACACTATTTTTTTCGCACTCGTTTATCCTCACGGGGGCCCGCTACTTCTGATCGGGGCTCGGTTTTCAACCACGTTTCCTGCGTAGCTGACAAAATGCTCATTTATAGTATAATTATCCATTGTCTGATGCACACATTGAAGACTTTGTGTTTTCACAGCTTAATTTCACTGCATACCTGGTGCATTGATGGTTCAATACCTACTTTTAGGGTTTCTGTTGGCTAAATAAATGGGTAGACTTTGGCAGCGCAGTGGCTTGTAATAGTTGTTTTAGTTGCGGGTTCATGTCTTGCTTTGAGAGCTCCCTGGACGCTCTCCAGCTCCTTGCCCTATTCCAAACGGAAATATTTACTCCCTTAATGAACTGGCCGAGAGGACTCAGACAGTCAGTAATTACAAGAGTGAACGGTATGTGCAAGGTGTCTGTAACAGTGTGATTTGGCACCCTGGAGGAAACCGCCGAGACTCTTTATAAAGTTTTCATGCGTGTCTTATAGTTCAAATGGCAAAGTTGCATTGGAGCATTTTAGCTGATTTTAGCTGAACTTTCAGATATGCTCATCTAGACTAATTTATGTAAACATCAATGTCTACTCTGCATTGACAACATATTTGGCCTGTTTGAATGAAGTGTTCAGTTAAACATTTCATTGAGTCACTTTGGAAGGGAGGAAGGTAAAATGCTGGAGACATTAATCCAACACAGGCCTCTACAGAAATGTAACTTCTGTCCCGCTGAATAGACAAACTATATGCCAGAGTGTCCTCAAACAGAGGAATGTATTACCTGGATGTTGTTTCGTGCTCAAAGAGCCATGCGAAAAGAGAGCGGATGTATGTGTATGTCTAATGATGGGGAAGGAATAAACTGTTTACTGTTGTTTGGGGAGTCTGTGTGTGGCAGACATAGAGGGCTTCATTTGGACAGGAACAATGACATTATATCTAGGGATTTTGAAACCTTTCAGTGCCAAGGACCCCCAATTATAAAAATTGAGAGACTATTTTCCTAAAATGTAAAGGCAGCTATATTTTCATGTATAAATATCCATTTATACTGTACAGGCAAATTATAAAGAATGAGAACTTAAAGGGATAGTTCACCCAAAAAATGAAAATTCTGTCATTAATTACTCACCCTCATGTCGTTCCAAACCCGTAAGACCTTCATTCATCTTCAGAACACAAATGAAGATATTTTTGATGAAATCCGAGAGCTTTCTGTGTCTGCATAGACAGCAACAGAACTACCACGTTCAAGGCCCAGAAAGGTAGTGAGGACATCGATGAAATAGTTAATGTCACAACAGTGGTTCAACTGTAATTTTATGAAGCTACGAGAATACTTTTTGTGTACAAAGAAAACAAAAATAACGACTTTATTCAAAAATTTCTTCTTTTCCGTGTCAGTTTTCAGCACGCGTTCACGACAGTACCACGACACATGCGTGTGTATTCCTCTGCTTGTAAACAAGGCGCAGCGCATCTGGGTTCGATGTCAGAACGCCGGCTCCTGCGTCAGCAGCATCACATACATGCGTCGTGGTACTCTCGTGAACGCGAGTCAAAGACTGACATAATTACGATTTTCATTAAAAATATCTTAATTTGTGTTGAACGAAGGTCTTACGGGTCTGGAATGACATGAGGGTGAGAAATTAATAACAGAATGTTAATTTTTGAGTGAACTATCCCTTTAAAGATATTGCTTCCAAGATGAAATAATTGTCTTTTATACAGTACTGTCACAATGAGTTAAAAACAAATCAAATTATATGCAAAATATTCATATTAATTTTATAAAATACACTACTGTTCAAAAGTTTGGGGTCAGTTATTCCTGTGACACAAAGCTTAATTTTCAGCAGCCATTCCAGTCTTCAGTGTCACATGATCCTTCAGAAATCATTCTAATATGCCGAGTTGGTGCTCAAGAAACATTTCTTCTTATTATCAATGTTGAAAACAGTTTTGTTGCTTAATACTTTTGTGGAAATCGTGATACATTTTAAAGTATTCTTTGATTAATAGAAAGTTTATTTAAAGTAGAAATATTTTGTAACATTTTAAATGCCTTTACTGTCACTTTGATCAATTTAATGCATCCGTGCTGAATAAAAGTAGTAATTTCTGACCCCAAACCTTTGAACAATTGTGTATTACAAAAATAACTGTAATAATGCATTAAACATAATACAATAAACATTTTTAATAGTAATCAATAATAAAATCTCAACATTATATACATTATTAAAATATTAATTTTATTACAATTCATATTTTAAATAAAAATAATAGTAACAATAAAATCCCCTAGTGACCCATTGCGACCCCTGGAACACAGTTTGAGAATCCCTGGTCTAGAAAACAGAATAGACTTTTGGGTTCCACTACCTGCAAAGTCCCAGCTGAACCCCTGCGCATATGCATCAATACGATCTACATTAAATTTAGCACAGATAGAGCTGTCAGGGCTGTCAGAAGAGTTGAGAAGCATTTATCACACAAACACACTGTCAGGATCCTCAGACGGACTCGAGTCAGCAGACCTGCCCAGCGAGAAGACACTACATACAGTTACCTAGCAATTTTTTATTTTGTCAACCTAGAAAATGTCCTCTTGGGAAGTTCCATTCCAGTTCTATTCATGGGCCAATTCACACTCACTCTTTAATCACGTTTTTAAACCCGTGGCATGTGGAGGCGTGAGTGTCTGAGCCCCGGTGAGCGTAGCATCATTTGTGTACTCATCTCACTGTATCAGATAACCTGGATGAGCTCCTGCGTTATGTGCTAACTCAATTCTACTCTGACAGGGCAGATCAGAGATGCGGATCCGCTGACAGTCGTTTACATGCTTCGTGGCCTTCACTGCGCAACTTATCAGAACGCTACATTAAAGACCTCTGTAGGAGTCCCTCCTGATAAGCATCTGAATATCAATACAGCCCAGTGAGGATGCTTACACACACACACACACACACACACACACACACACACACATACACACACAAACCCCTTCACATCACAGCAGCTGACATCTGACATGCTGATATTCTAACTAATAACCTCCGAAACATCCAGCTAACCTCCTCCTGCACCACTTTTTCACTCTCTCTTGATTCTTCCAGGCTTCAGAAAACTAGGAATGGTGTTATGCAATTTAAAAACAAACAGACAAGCAAACACAAAACTACTGTGTTTACTACTGTTGAAATTACATTAAAAATACATCAGAAAACATTTAGAATTACTAGAAATTACTCGTAGGATTTCAATAGAATGCAACAGCTGGATTCTGGAAGTAAAAATCCAATTATTTTCACCAGAGAAAAACTGATTTTTAATGATTCTCCCACTCCCAAAAAGCATTCTAATGTCGTATTCGAGTTGCTCTCATACCCTCAAGTATATATGAATATTGTGTATATATGAATATTCTGCAATGAATTAAAAATATATGTATAAAAATATATTTTTAAACATGTAATCAATAATAACAACAACAACAACAACAACAGCAATAACAATAATAATTCTTATTATTAATGATAATTTATTTATTTGTTTTAATTAATTAATAAAAACATTTATGCAGAAAATAATTGGGAAAAACACTTTTGGAGCCATGGCCACTGAAAAAGTGAGCGTTCTCTGTTTGTGTTTTCTAATGTTTTCTAATGATGGGTCTCTCATCTTTTAGCTCAAATATTAAAGGGTGAGGTTCCTTTTGGGGGCTGTTTTGTTTGTTTGTTTATGTATTTATTTATTTATTGAAAAAAAACTAATACTTTTATTCAGCAAGGATGCATTAAATTGATCAAAATACTTTCTTTTGTTACATTGTTGCAAAAAAAAGGAATTAAAAAAGCAATTCGTTTGAACCTTATATTCATCAAAGAATGCTGAAAAAATATATAACCAAACAAAAAAATATATATTAAGCAGCACAACTGTTTTCAACTGTTTCTTGAGCATCAAATCAGCATTTTAGAATGATTTCTGAAGGATCAAGTGACACTGAAGACTGGAGTGATGATGCTGAAAACTAAAATATATCAAAATAGAAATAATTATTTTAAATTGCAATAATATTTCACTAAATTACTGTTCCTCTTCAGGAACTCGAGCTGCGTCGGAAACGCTAGGGGAACGCCTTCTGTGACCACGCTCTGAATAACATGTGAAATCAGTCCAATAGCTGAGCGGGACGTCACGGGCGGGTGACGTCATGACCAGGAAGCTATAAAAGCACGTGCGGCGGAGCCAGCGTCAGCTTCAGGAATGAGGCAAGCGCTGGCAGGGATGCCGGAAGTATGGCACCGAGACGCAGCGTCTCGTTCCCTCGAGGAACTAGGGTTACATACGTAACCTGAGACGTTCCTCTTCAGGAACTCGAGCTGCGTCGGAAACGCTAGGGGAACGCCTTCTGTGACCACGCTCTGAATAACATGTGAAATCAGTCCAATAGCTGAGCGGGACGTCACGGGCGGGTGACGTCATGACCAGGAAGCTATAAAAGCACGTGCGGCGGAGCCAGCGTCAGCTTCAGGAATGAGGCAAGCGCTGGCAGGGATGCCGGAAGTATGGCACCGAGACGCAGCGTCTCGTTCCCTCGAGGAACTAGGGTTACATACGTAACCTGAGACGTTCCTCTTCAGGAACTCGAGCTGCGTCGGAAACGCTAGGGGAACGCCTTCTGTGACCACGCTCTGAATAACATGTGAAATCAGTCCAATAGCTGAGCGGGACGTCACGGGCGGGTGACGTCATGACCAGGAAGCTATAAAAGCACGTGCGGCGGAGCCAGCGTCAGCTTCAGGAATGAGGCAAGCGCTGGCAGGGATGCCGGAAGTATGGCACCGAGACGCAGCGTCTCGTTCCCTCGAGGAACTAGGGTTACATACGTAACCTGAGACGTTCCTCTTCAGGAACTCGAGCTGCGTCGGAAACGCTAGGGGAACGCCTTCTGTGACCACGCTCTGAATAACATGTGAAATCAGTCCAATAGCTGAGCGGGACGTCACGGGCGGGTGACGTCATGACCAGGAAGCTATAAAAGCACGTGCGGCGGAGCCAGCGTCAGCTTCAGGAATGAGGCAAGCGCTGGCAGGGATGCCGGAAGTATGGCACCGAGACGCAGCGTCTCGTTCCCTCGAGGAACTAGGGTTACATACGTAACCTGAGACGTTCCTCTTCAGGAACTCGAGCTGCGTCGGAAACGCTAGGGGAACGCCTTCTGTGACCACGCTCTGAATAACATGTGAAATCAGTCCAATAGCTGAGCGGGACGTCACGGGCGGGTGACGTCATGACCAGGAAGCTATAAAAGCACGTGCGGCGGAGCCAGCGTCAGCTTCAGGAATGAGGCAAGCGCTGGCAGGGATGCCGGAAGTATGGCACCGAGACGCAGCGTCTCGTTCCCTCGAGGAACTAGGGTTACATACGTAACCTGAGACGTTCCTCTTCAGGAACTCGAGCTGCGTCGGAAACGCTAGGGGAACGCCTTCTGTGACCACGCTCTGAATAACATGTGAAATCAGTCCAATAGCTGAGCGGGACGTCACGGGCGGGTGACGTCATGACCAGGAAGCTATAAAAGCACGTGCGGCGGAGCCAGCGTCAGCTTCAGGAATGAGGCAAGCGCTGGCAGGGATGCCGGAAGTATGGCACCGAGACGCAGCGTCTCGTTCCCTCGAGGAACTAGGGTTACATACGTAACCTGAGACGTTCCTCTTCAGGAACTCGAGCTGCGTCGGAAACGCTAGGGGAACGCCTTCTGTGACCACGCTCTGAATAACATGTGAAATCAGTCCAATAGCTGAGCGGGACGTCACGGGCGGGTGACGTCATGACCAGGAAGCTATAAAAGCACGTGCGGCGGAGCCAGCGTCAGCTTCAGGAATGAGGCAAGCGCTGGCAGGGATGCCGGAAGTATGGCACCGAGACGCAGCGTCTCGTTCCCTCGAGGAACTAGGGTTACATACGTAACCTGAGACGTTCCTCTTCAGGAACTCGAGCTGCGTCGGAAACGCTAGGGGAACGCCTTCTGTGACCACGCTCTGAATAACATGTGAAATCAGTCCAATAGCTGAGCGGGACGTCACGGGCGGGTGACGTCATGACCAGGAAGCTATAAAAGCACGTGCGGCGGAGCCAGCGTCAGCTTCAGGAATGAGGCAAGCGCTGGCAGGGATGCCGGAAGTATGGCACCGAGACGCAGCGTCTCGTTCCCTCGAGGAACTAGGGTTACATACGTAACCTGAGACGTTCCTCTTCAGGAACTCGAGCTGCGTCGGAAACGCTAGGGGAACGCCTTCTGTGACCACGCTCTGAATAACATGTGAAATCAGTCCAATAGCTGAGCGGGACGTCACGGGCGGGTGACGTCATGACCAGGAAGCTATAAAAGCACGTGCGGCGGAGCCAGCGTCAGCTTCAGGAATGAGGCAAGCGCTGGCAGGGATGCCGGAAGTATGGCACCGAGACGCAGCGTCTCGTTCCCTCGAGGAACTAGGGTTACATACGTAACCTGAGACGTTCCTCTTCAGGAACTCGAGCTGCGTCGGAAACGCTAGGGGAACGCCTTCTGTGACCACGCTCTGAATAACATGTGAAATCAGTCCAATAGCTGAGCGGGACGTCACGGGCGGGTGACGTCATGACCAGGAAGCTATAAAAGCACGTGCGGCGGAGCCAGCGTCAGCTTCAGGAATGAGGCAAGCGCTGGCAGGGATGCCGGAAGTATGGCACCGAGACGCAGCGTCTCGTTCCCTCGAGGAACTAGGGTTACATACGTAACCTGAGACGTTCCTCTTCAGGAACTCGAGCTGCGTCGGAAACGCTAGGGGAACGCCTTCTGTGACCACGCTCTGAATAACATGTGAAATCAGTCCAATAGCTGAGCGGGACGTCACGGGCGGGTGACGTCATGACCAGGAAGCTATAAAAGCACGTGCGGCGGAGCCAGCGTCAGCTTCAGGAATGAGGCAAGCGCTGGCAGGGATGCCGGAAGTATGGCACCGAGACGCAGCGTCTCGTTCCCTCGAGGAACTAGGGTTACATACGTAACCTGAGACGTTCCTCTTCAGGAACTCGAGCTGCGTCGGAAACGCTAGGGGAACGCCTTCTGTGACCACGCTCTGAATAACATGTGAAATCAGTCCAATAGCTGAGCGGGACGTCACGGGCGGGTGACGTCATGACCAGGAAGCTATAAAAGCACGTGCGGCGGAGCCAGCGTCAGCTTCAGGAATGAGGCAAGCGCTGGCAGGGATGCCGGAAGTATGGCACCGAGACGCAGCGTCTCGTTCCCTCGAGGAACTAGGGTTACATACGTAACCTGAGACGTTCCTCTTCAGGAACTCGAGCTGCGTCGGAAACGCTAGGGGAACGCCTTCTGTGACCACGCTCTGAATAACATGTGAAATCAGTCCAATAGCTGAGCGGGACGTCACGGGCGGGTGACGTCATGACCAGGAAGCTATAAAAGCACGTGCGGCGGAGCCAGCGTCAGCTTCAGGAATGAGGCAAGCGCTGGCAGGGATGCCGGAAGTATGGCACCGAGACGCAGCGTCTCGTTCCCTCGAGGAACTAGGGTTACATACGTAACCTGAGACGTTCCTCTTCAGGAACTCGAGCTGCGTCGGAAACGCTAGGGGAACGCCTTCTGTGACCACGCTCTGAATAACATGTGAAATCAGTCCAATAGCTGAGCGGGACGTCACGGGCGGGTGACGTCATGACCAGGAAGCTATAAAAGCACGTGCGGCGGAGCCAGCGTCAGCTTCAGGAATGAGGCAAGCGCTGGCAGGGATGCCGGAAGTATGGCACCGAGACGCAGCGTCTCGTTCCCTCGAGGAACTAGGGTTACATACGTAACCTGAGACGTTCCTCTTCAGGAACTCGAGCTGCGTCGGAAACGCTAGGGGAACGCCTTCTGTGACCACGCTCTGAATAACATGTGAAATCAGTCCAATAGCTGAGCGGGACGTCACGGGCGGGTGACGTCATGACCAGGAAGCTATAAAAGCACGTGCGGCGGAGCCAGCGTCAGCTTCAGGAATGAGGCAAGCGCTGGCAGGGATGCCGGAAGTATGGCACCGAGACGCAGCGTCTCGTTCCCTCGAGGAACTAGGGTTACATACGTAACCTGAGACGTTTTTGCTGTATTTTTATCAAATAAATGCAACCTTGGTGAATTTTACTGACCCCAAACATTAAAAAAATAAAAAAATAAAAACTTCTCTAGAGCAGCATGGAAACACAACTCATTCTTTTATACGGTGATATTATTTTCTAATTTGTACTGCAATACATATACTAACCCTTCTATCTGTGCTAACTTCACACACACTTACAAACACACACTGCCTCATAGGGCAGGGGCTGATATAAACGTCTAACAGAGGAACACAGTAATACAGCCTGTAAAATGCACCAGTAAACACCACAAACAAACATGAAGCTTTAATGAGAATAGGAAAATGTGTTTCAAGTCTGCATTGTTATTAAAACTCTTATTTAGCCGGAGTTTATGGCAGAAACTTCTGTAAAAGCCTGTATTACAATAAGCCATAAACCCCAGTCTGACCGCTCAATGACAAAATCTGACACCGCAAACGAGACGTGGGACTTGGGCTTCAGCAGATTTCACGCTTTTCCATTGTCTAATCGAACTGAAACACCACATGAAACCTGCTCTCCTAACAAACCCGGCCTCTCATCTGCATGGGTAAAACTCCTCTGTAAAAGCCATGTGTCTGAGAGCAGATTGTTTGTCCGGACAGATTTATTTGTGTTTGGGAGTTGGAGACGTGCTTCTGTTTGTGAGGTCACTGCACCCTGTGTTCTCTCCTTTTTTCCTCAACAGATCAATGTAGCCCATGCACTCACTCCCTGCGTCACCTATTTATAGACTCATCACTTGTTTTCCATGTAAACATCTTTTAGTTTTTTTGTTTTCGTGTCCAGTTTTTCCATCGAGATCTTTTATAAGCTGCTGATGTCAGCGCTCAGGCTGATACTGAAGCATCAAATGCTTGGATAGAGAGTGCGATAAAGTGAAAAGAGTAAAAGAAAAAAAAACTACATTGGCATGCAGAAGCCAATCAAAACAGAGAGCATTCACATATAGAAGTCTTAAAGGTACAGTACCAAAAGCAAAAGTGAGAAATTATGACTGTTTTTGGACCAAGAAACCTTGACTAACAGTATAAGTGGACTTCAGGGAACAATGCTACAAATGTTTGGAATATGGATAGAGAGTGGGATAATAAATTGAAAAGAAAGAAAGAAAGAAAGAAAGAAAAAAAAGAAAGAAAAAAAAAAAAGAAAGAAAGAAAAAGAAAGAAAGAAATAACTACATTGGCATGCCCAGAGGGTAATCAAAACAAAGATCATTTACATATTGAAGTCTTAAAGGTACAGTACCAAAAGCAAAAGTGAGAAAGTATGACTGTTTTTGGACCAAGAAACCTTGACTAACATTATAAGTGGACTTCAGGGAACAATGCTACAAATGTTTGGAATATGGATAGAGAGTGGGATAATAAATTGAAAAGAAAGAAAGAAAGAAAGAAAGAAAAAGAAAGAAGGAACTACATTGGCATGCCCAGAGGGTAATCAAAACAGAGATAATTTACATATTGAAGTCTTAAACGTACAGGACCAAAAGCAAAAATAAAAAATAAAATAAAAATTATGACTGCTTTTGGACCAGGAAACCTTGACTAACATTATAAGTGGACTTCAGGGAAAAAAATGCTACAAATGTTTGGAATATGGCGCCTTTAACCTAAATAATTCCACTTGCATAAGATGTGTCACTTCCAAGGAAAACATTACACAATGCACTTTCTCTAACATTAATATTACACTGCATCTGAGTTGCATAGCATTGATGTCACAAGCAATAAAAATCATTTAAACGTGTTTTATTCATTAGCAGGATGTGCAATATATGTAATAATTCACCCTGAAATGAAGAGCTGTGAAAAAATATGAGTGCTGAACATTGAGTCTCTTCTGAAGCAGTAAATATGAGTGTACTGGGAGGAGTTTGAGATGAAGGATGTCTTCCTCACTGCTTACCTCACATGAATGAACAAAAATGCTCTTTGTGCATGTTTGGGCACAGTCAACTGTATTGTGCTGCAAATGAACAGACGCATACTGTCGGTCAGCTAGTCATTGAACACAAATGGCCACAATGCTTCAGTTGATTGATTTGCTGTCTGAGGTTAATCACGTTCAGAAGTGTCATGCCAATTCATACGTTCTTGAGCCAAGTGGATTTTAAATTTAATTTCCTAAAAAAGCCCATATTTATATCTTTGAGTGTTGGTCTAAAACATTATGGTTGAAATAATCTATTTACATGTCTAAATTTGGTTAGTTTAATTGAGCTGCAACTTTCACAGGTCATTTGCTTCATCATGTCATTCAAAAGGAGTTATTATTTAAAAAAATAGAATAGAAAAAAGTCAAAGCTGATGTTTTCATAAAATGAAAAGTCAAGGTGATCACGGTCTGTGGAAATCCACTTGTAAATGTACAAAATAATAATAATAATAATAATAATAATTGTATGTATGTATGCATGTATTTAGCTTGCTTGCTAGCTAGCCAGGATTTTAACTGACTTTTTACAAACAAACAAACAATAAATAAATAAATCTTTACAATAAAATAAAATATTACATAAAAATACAATTGTAAATTAAAAAAATAAATAAAATAAAAAAGGTAATCTTTGGTGTCCTAGGTGAAATTTATGGCATCACTAATCACGATCCTTCTCCGTTATCAAGCGTGAAAGGGGAAGAGTGTGAGACAGCTTGAGCAGAAGGCTTTGAATGAATATCTGCTGCTGACTTCATGTATTCCACATGGTCAGCTTTCGGTTGTTTTACTGCCCTGAACCCAACAGCATTCTGGAAATGCTGCTCTCGGCTAGCTGAACCCTCCCTGCCTCTGACCACAGAGCCCTCCTCTCCACCCTACTGAAGACAAACAACAAACTGTAATAGAGAAGAAAGACATTTCAATTCCCATCAAGCAGACCACAGACATGTGTGGCTTAGTAAGGGCAACAAACTAAGTCTTGCTGGAGAAAAAATGTATCAATACACAAGAGCAGCTAGAACCAGTGCTCTTCATAATCTGTAGCTGCTGAGGTATTTTAAATCACTTCCTTTCACTTATATTTTAACTGTGAACGCATCATTCAGATAACCTTCAATAATATTATTTATTCATTATTTCCTAATTCCTATCTATATATTTCATTTTAGGTCAGGGGTAATACTGTATTTTGATTTGATTATACAGAGTTCTTGAGCAGTAGTAATACAATTGTTGATCTGACTGAGACTGCAGAGACTGTTAAGTGTCTGTTTCTGGAATTATACCACATCTGTCGGTCCAAAAAGACAAAAATTTATACTTTTTTTTTCTGAATTTGAAGCATGCACAGAGCGTTGACATTTAGTGTTGATGGACAGAAATCAAGTAGCTTAGTGTCTGAGATAAAGTGAGAATCTAAACAGAATGGGCTTCATCTTATGGAAAAAAAATTGAGATTTCAGTTTTATGTATGACTATTAAATAGTAGATTTTCTGTGAGGGGGAATTATTTAGAAACCTGGTCATTTTTAATTCATTTTAGGTATGGTGATTGATGATTAATAATTCATATCACCTTTCCCCCCTTGACTCATTAAAGAGCATGTTTGAGATGACGTTCCTCTGAGCTGAAATAATAAAAGTGACAGATTTGAATGGATGACTTTATAAATCTTCAGCACAGGGGAACAGAAAGACAGAGAGATGGAGAGATACAGTAGCATATGTTCTCTTTTTCTGTTTTGCTCTTCGTGGGGTTCTGGGACCTTCAAAGATACCAATAGAAAATATTAAATGAAGGATAGTGTAACCTAAAAATGAAATGTCTGTCAAAATTTACTCACTTTTACCTGTTGTCACTGTGACATATTATTATTATTTTTTTTTATTAATAATTGTGTATTCATTTGAATACTTTCTTTGAATACTTTGATTCAACAAGGATGCATTCAATTGATCTGACCCTTACAAAAATTAACCATAATTTCATTATAGTAAAATTGTGTTTTTTTTGTTGTTTTTTGGCGCATTGATTACCATTTCTATAACCACAGTTTTACTGTAAATACCATGGTTAGTGTAGCAAAACCATGGTTAATTTGTGGTTACCATGATTTAACTAAACTGAGTATCTTTTAAAACCCTCTTTTGTGCAGAACTACTTCCTTCTGCCACGGATTTATCAGATCTCACAGCTGTTAAACTCTCAAACTGAGAAAACGTCACTTTAGAACTAGTAACGAAGGAACATTGAGTTGCTTCATTAAAAGCTTATTGTATTTACTGTATTAAAAGCTCACTGTATTATGTAGAGTCAAATATTATGAGAGATGGACTGAGCGAGTGTGATTACCTGCATCTGATACAGCATTCATTCTTCAGCTCAATTTCATATTCACAATAAAACATGAGTTTGAATGTCCGCTGAGGAAAGCAATATCTTTGTCGTACTGTCCTTTCTTTTGTTGATTTCCGAATTATTTAGAAACCTGGTCATTTTTAATTCATTTTAGGTATGGTGATTGATGATTAATAATTCATATCACCTTTCCCCCCTTGACTCATTAAAGAGCATGTTTGAGATGACGTTCCTCTGAGCTGAAATAATAAAAGTGACAGATTTGAATGGATGACTTTATAAATCTTCAGCACAGGGGAACAGAAAGACAGAGAGATGGAGAGATACAGTAGCATATGTTCTCTTTTTCTGTTTTGCTCTTCGTGGGGTTCTGGGACCTTCAAAGATACCAATAGAAAATATTAAATGAAGGATAGTGTAACCTAAAAATGAAATGTCTGTCAAAATTTACTCACTTTTACCTGTTGTCACTGTGACATATTATTATTATTTTTTTTTATTAATAATTGTGTATTCATTTGAATACTTTCTTTGAATACTTTGATTCAACAAGGATGCATTCAATTGATCTGACCCTTACAAAAATTAACCATAATTTCATTATAGTAAAATTGTGTTTTTTTTGTTGTTTTTTGGCGCATTGATTACCATTTCTATAACCACAGTTTTACTGTAAATACCATGGTTAGTGTAGCAAAACCATGGTTAATTTGTGGTTACCATGATTTAACTATAGTAACCATGTTTTTTTATTTGTAGTAAAACCATGGTTAATTTTCGTAAGGGAAAACATCAGTAATGACATTTAAATGAGCAATATCACACGAGTAGACGTGAGATATGGCTGTATATCGGCACGGCTGTGATTCGGTCATAGGTAATCACAGCGTGCCGATATACAGCCATGTCTCACGTCTACGAGTGTTATATTGCGTTTATACAACAGTTCGACGGCACAAGTGTGTAAATACATAAGAAAAACAACAACTGAGTATCTTTTAAAACCCTCTTTTGTGCAGAACTACTTCCTTCTGCCACGGATTTATCAGATCTCACAGCTGTTAAACTCTCAAACTGAGAAAACGTCACTTTAGAACTAGTAACGAAGGAACATTGAGTTGCTTCATTAAAAGCTTATTGTATTTACTGTATTAAAAGCTCACTGTATTATGTAGAGTCAAATATTATGAGAGATGGACTGAGCGAGTGTGATTACCTGCATCTGATACAGCATTCATTCTTCAGCTCAATTTCATATTCACAATAAAACATGAGTTTGAATGTCCGCTGAGGAAAGCAATATCTTTGTCGTACTGTCCTTTCATTTGTTGATTTCCGATGACAGCGCTGCTCACTGCATTTGTTAACTGCGTCTTACAAGCTGTTATTAAAAGTAAAAGTAACTTCCGTTTCAGTTTCTTTCAATATAAAAGTCTTTACTGCTGACTCGTAAAACAGTCTCTTGTCGCCATCTAATGGTGGTGTTGCACTGAATTGTGACTCTAGTAGGCGCTGTAGTGAGGGTAGGTTCAGTGTTGCCAGATTAGGTTCCCACCCAATTGGGCTCCTTTTGGTCTCGTCTAACCGGGAAAAAATGCATTGGGTGGGTTGATATTAATTTGGGCTGGTTTTGATGCAACTGGCGGGTTTTTATTTTTGACTATAAACTATATTTTATTAATTTTCCATTCAAATGAACTTTACAATAAAGTAAAATATGTAATGTTGACGTTTAAATTATATGGTTCATTTTGGCCAATAAGGTTTAGGAGAGTCCTGTCCAATCAGACTTCAATCTTGATTGGCGGATTGTTGTAATCGTTGTACTCGTTAAGCCAATATCACAAAGTTATTAGCAAAGCTGTAAGTGTTTTTATCATCATCATGCCAAAGTGGGGTAAATATAGAAAGTCCTATAGAAAAGAATGGGTGAGCGACCCGTCTCTGAAAACATGGTTTTCACCTGTGGTAGGCGACGAGTCAAAGGCATTTTGTAAATACTGTCAATCAGAAATCAGAGCACAGTTAAACGATTTAAAGGAACATGCACAAAAAAACACACAAATCGCGCTGTTCTCCAAGTGTTAAAGCTTTTACTGTGTCAGCGGGAGCAGCAGAGCAGCGTCTGATCAAGGATGACCAAAAGCGCCGTGAAATTAGAATCACAGCCTACATTGCTTGTCACACTTCAATAAATGCGGTGGTCGATTTGTCAGAAATTTTGAAAGACGAGATGGGAACATTCCAAATGCACCGGACAAAGTGCACAGCCGTTATCAAATTTGTCCTTGTGCCACACATCAGAGAAGAACTTGTGGAGAATATCGGTGAGTCTCCATATTCCCTGTATCTCGATGAAAGCACTGACATATCCATGAACAAACTTCGCTTTATTTGTGTAAAATACCACTCAAAAAAACACAACGAGTTTGTAAGTACATATCTTGGACTTGTGGAGCTGACAGATGCTGATGCTAAAGGCATATCAGACACTGTTGTTGCCTTTATATCCCAGAACGGCCTGCAGATCAAAAACATGATGGGCATTGCCACAGATGGTGCCAGCGTAATGGTTGGAAAACACCATTCCGTATTCACCCTACTTAAACAAATACAGCCAAACCTACAGCTTATTCGTTGTGTTTGCCATTCACTTGACATTGTTGCAAATAAAGCAATGCAGCTTCTTCCGAGCAACATAGAATACATAGAGAAACCTACAACTGATTTGCTCATTCAGCAAAAGTGGCAGTATGACTACAAGAATATATACGAGACTATTAATAACGGGGGCTGCCCTCTGAAATTAACAAGTCCAAGCTGTACCCGTTGGCTTGTGATGGCTGACTGCACTGACTGTATTGTGGATCAAAAAGATGCCCTCACACTGCACTTTAACATAGCTTCAAGTTCAGAGCACTGTTATACTGCTCGGCATTTAAAGGACATGTACAATGACAAAACTAATCTCCTTTACATGTATACTTTCTTCAGCCTGTTCTGATGGAAATCAAAGCTGTGAATAAATGCTTTCAGTTGGAAACCGGAAACACCCTTGGTGTGTTTAGAGACTTGGAAAGACTGTACATGACAACTGCTAGACGCTTTCTCAAACCAAGCACCTTGCGCATGAGTAATGACAAGCAACTCCGGGAACTTGACCTCACACAGTCTGGCATTCCTCTCCCCTCTGGATGCGGACCTGGGTACCACATTTATGGACCAGCTGGAGGAAAGCAGGTTAGCCCCCGACATGAAGGAGAAAATTGCATTGCGCTGTATGGATTTTCTGAAAGTACTTGTAAAGCAGTACCAATTGCGCTTACCTGCTTCAATGGAAATGTTGCACAAACTGGAGCTCCTGTGCCCAAAATCTGTTATGTCCACTTTAAATAGGCCTGGAGTAAAGGACTTGCCAGCTGATCTTTTCTCATGCCCGACTGATACATTAGAATCGCAATGGAGGAATGTGGCATCAGCAGGCTTCTCTGATGATCAGGACATTGACAAGTTTTGGCTGGAAGTCGAAGCATTTAAAGATGCAGGAGGGCACAAGTGTTTCCAGGAATTAGCGCAAGGTGCCATAAGACTTCTTGCTCTGCCTGTTTCCAATGCCCATGTCGAGAGAGCATTTTCCCTGGTCTCGTTTTTGAAAGATGACACTTGAAATAGCATGGGACTACTGCTACTCTCCAGCATCATGGATGTGCGTACTGGCCTGGCCAGAAATGGCTGGACCTCTGCAACTTTCAAACCTCCCCGGCAGTTGCTGGAGAGATTTGACTCAACGATGTATTAATCACTCTGCTTCTGACTGTACAAAGTTTGTTCTATAACATTTCAAGAGACGTTCTCATCAGTTCTGCGAAGATTCTCTGCATTAAGTCCCTATAAAAAGGTAAGCGTGTTTATACGCTATTATTCTGCTATAAAATTCTGATGTCATGTTTGATAATTAAACAAAACATATACATTTTGCATTTTTTGGCTGGTATTTTTTTAAATGGGCAGGTTTTAAGATGTAGTTGGGCTGGAAATCTTCAGTCCAATCTGGCAACACTAGGTAGGTTTAGGATTAGGATTGGGTTTGGAAGTAAATCGGATTAGCTCAATACAGCGGCTACTAGGGTCACATAATTCGGTGGATCACAGAATTCGGTGCCACAGCGGAACAATGTCACTAAAATCACCATCGCGAAGAGGCACACACTGTTTCCCAATACTAAATACTACTATTATGTATATAAAATATTATTTATTGAATAATAAACAACAACAACAACAGCATATCATAAAAGTTGCTAGTCAAAAGTACAAAGGCAGCACTCTGATATACAGCATAGAAGTTACATAAAATATAACGTGATGAGATTTTGCCCTCAGCCAAAACTATTTGCTCTGGAACAAATAATAGATTAATGAGACCAAAGACTGCCCGTTAGAATAACCCAAAACTAATTACATATCATGTTTAACCACTATAGAGACATCAGAGCCAGCGGCAAATTCCAGAAGATCTGTCCGAGGTAAGGCTGCTCTCGGCGGTTTCATGAGCGCTGAACGGTCGTTGACGCCCTGGAGCTCACGTCTCTGAAAACGTCGAAGCAAATTTTCAAATAGACGTTATCTTTATTGACAAACCGCATATTTGAAGTCTAAACAAGTACATTATCGCCTAAAAATTCTTAAAACTACATTCCGTGACACAAAAACAGTATTATTTTAAAATTATAGTGGATTTGGGTGTCCGCCATGACACTGACTGTGAGAAATACAGGAAGCGGAGTGATACAAACCCCGAAATGGTTGGAGGAGTTCTGTTATCACTCTATCGCACTCTTATCAGCCAATCAGATTCCAGAAAGAATTGTTGTATAAAATGTTAGAATTGATTTCTGTTTTAAATAAATACTGCTGTTCTTTTGAAATTTCTTTTCATTAAAGAATCTTGAAAAGAAAAAAAATGCATTATGCTTTTCCATACAAACATGAAAGTACCGGGAAGCGACGGACAGAATCGGGCCGCAGAAAGAGAGAAGAGAGGAATAATGAATGGTAGAGATGCAAATGTGTGTTTGTTAATGAGTGGTGTGGCGTGATAATGGCCAACCATCTGAGAAGAAAAGGAGCCGGTCTTATCTTACACCATTCAAGCATGCCTGGCCTCACCTGCCGTCTGTAGGGCTGCCACATGTCACACACAAATACACACACACACACACACACAAGTCACAAAACAAAGGCTGGCACTGGTGCCTGCACTCCCTCGCAAACAGCCTAAATTAAATCTTTTAAATATGCAACAGCTATTGGCAATTAAACCTGCTTCTGCCTTTAAAGAGATTAGTGAGGCTGAAGAGTTAGACAGAATGATGATCTTGACACACACATTGACACACACACACACACTGTCACAGGTATAAATTGTGTTTTAAATTATATTAAAATAGAAGTAAACAGTTATGAAATTAAGTGTGTTATGAACAGTTATTTTAAATTGCAATAATATTTCACAATATCACTGAAATGTTTTACTGTATTTTTGATCAAATAAATGCAGCATGGGCATAAAAGACCTCTTTCAAAAACATTAAAAATAAAAATTAAAAAATCTTCCTGACCCTTCGCGTCGGGCGGTTCTTTAAAGAAAGATTTCATTCCCAATGTGACACAGTGGGAGGAGTCAATTTGCAGTGTTTATTTTTGGTGTGTTGGCCCTCACTCACTCACTCTCCCTCAATCTCCTGTCTGAACACACACACGCACACGGGCGAACAAACACAATCTGTGTGAGGAGTGGGCACGGAGAGACCAGAGCCTTATCTGCAGACACAACAGGGCCGACAGAGGAAACAGGCCGGGGAGAAAAGACAGACCTCCTCCCTGTCACACAAACACACACACACACACACAAAACACACAGTTGTTGAGGAATGTTTCTTGTTCTGAATGTGTGGTTGAACTCTGCTCTCTGGGGGCACAGTGAGTTTATGCTGTCTGAGGCACTTCCACGTCACATCTACTGCTACACGTCTTGTAAAGACACTGATAAGAGTTGCTCCCAAAACACACACTCATTCTACAGCTGCAACTATAGTTCTTCTCAGAGGAGCTTTTTATTACTTATTACTCAGAGGTTGCTTAATGAAGTTCTCATTTACAGTATATGTCATTCACAGGAATAGTTAATCCAAATCATTTTCTTTTTTCCTTGAAACTTTTTTTAAAGCAATAAAGGCGACATTTTAAGGGTAGTAGCATGAGACCGTTTCTTCCATATAACGATGTACATCTGAGTGAAAAATAAAAAAGTAGAGTGGGACTTTGTTCTGTTCATCGGTTGCTGATCGGATGGGGGCAGATCTGAATGCAAGTGTGCAACTGATTTGTAAGAAACAGGTGGGTTTATGTGGACTATCAGTTATGGCATTCTGATTAAACATTATGCCAAATAAATAATAAAATACAGTATTATTGGGAATTATTATATCAATAACATGCATATAGAAAATAGATTTCAGTTCATGCAGAGTCTGTGAGTTGAACTGTAGAACTGGATAAAACGGAAGTCCGTTATCATATATTTCATTCATTCATAATGATTTTGTGAATTGGATCATTGAAAAAACCTAAAAGAACAAATCAGACATTACAACTTCCCTCAAAAGCACATGGGCAAGTAAATGAAATAATTTTCATTTGGGCCAGTGTGAATAGAGCATTATTTATATGCTATTGTAATACTTGTCCCTTTAAATTTTACTTGTCAGGAGTACAACTTTTCATTAAAACTGAAAAAATAACAGTTGAAATAAGAGTTTATTGGCAAATCTGAGTACTGATCTCTTCTGAAGCTCTAGAGGATATACTCATATGTGAGATTAGTAAGGTCTATTTCTCAAGTGAAAATTAAAAAAAAATCCATCTGATCTTTTCCTAACAGGAGAAATAAGAGATTCCATGTATGATTTTTCAGGACTATGTCTTCTAATACAGGGGGGAATCATTTTTGGACTACTGAAATGTCAAATCACTCTGTCTTTTTTTCTTTTCTTCAGAAGGAAAAACTGGCTCTATTATCTGCTGATATTTGTTTAGTCTCTCAGAATCACAAGAGTCAAAAACAGGATCATTCAAAAACAGTGTAAGAGAAAATTAGAGGTTGAAACCCTAAAAAAAGCTAGTTGCAAATATCTCTAGAGTCCAGATTAATTGATTAAAAAAAAACTGCATGACGGACAATATTTTAGTGAAACAATACTGATGTCAATATGCTTAAGATGATTTTATAATACCATCAATAACTAGATCTTAGAGTGCCGTCATTGAATATTAAGGGATTGACACAAGCACAGTGACTTTGTATAGAGGCCAAAGGGTATGCAAGTGGTACCTTGTTTCCATTCATATCAAATGAGAACCCTCTCTCTTGCCTTGTTTTTTTTTAACATTCATATTCATTAGGGGGCAGTCAGTCAGTCAAGACCTCTCCCATGGAGAACTGAAATATGTCAAGATGGCTCTTCCAACCAAAAGATGTCTGAATTCCATCCCTGCTAGAGGCCTGATGCCCTGTACATGTGAACATCTATACACTTCAATAACATACAAAAACTTCAACACACATAGATGTTCTTCATTTATGCTTGAGTTTTTCAATTTAATCACCTGTATAAATGTAATTTTCAAATGGAGTTATGGCCAATGTATATGTCAAAACATGCATATATTAACACAAGAGCTGCTTTTTCTTCTCTCTAAGCTGCAAGGCCTCTCTTCTTTTAATTGGCACATTAACCAGCAGCAAACAGTTATGAAATGAAGCGCGTTATGAAGACTTGAATGCACATACACGGAGGAGCACGTAGCTAGATTCATTTTGCAGTTAATCACTTACTGGCATCCAAGATTGACAGGTAAAAATAAATAAATGAATAACAAATAAATAAAATGAAGCAAAATAAGGTTTAAAAATAAATAAATTATGTGATCGTAATTCTTTCACAGAGACGAGGTGCAATCGGTGCCTAATGGCCTCAGACGGACAGATAAAGAGACTACAGAATTGATTTCATGTCTATATTACGCTTGCATTTTAACCTTGTCACCTGACAGAAAACAAATAAAGGCACTGGCATTTTATCTCCTCGAATACTGCATTGAGTTTACTTACGCCGGTCAATATTGTGTAAGTCACTTGCCACAATCTTTTCAAAACCATGCTAACATACTGAGGCGATGACGGGTTCAGCTAACACTATGAAGGGAGGTCCACCATTAAAGGCAAACATTCAAAAAATATCTCTGTGCGTGAAAGGCCCTTTCTTCGAAAGGATGTTTTGAAAAGCATGCAAACAAAATGGTCAGGGATCTTTTCAAAATATGCATTTACTAATATGTTTTGTGCATTTTGACCTCTGTCCAACATATAACGTAAGAAAGAATGAAAGAAAAAGTATTTGCTATTCACATACCGTTGCATAGGCTAGGTGAAAAAAGATTTTTTTGTGTAGAAACTAGCAGGCTGTTGCCTTCTAATAACTTGACTAAAACAATCAGTCCTGGAAAAAGAAACACATCTTTTTATCTCTAGTTTTCAATTATTAGAACCTTGAAAGGACACACATATTTCTGCCTTGGATGCGGACTACAATCCTCTCTTGTTTAAGCCAATTAGCGGGTAGCAGAGGCCAGCACCTTGAGAACTCAAAGGTGGTGAAAAAATCAATGCAAGTTAAACCTTAAGTTCAGATATAAACAGCTGGATAAGTTGAGATCAATAGAGTTGGATCCTGGAACAACTGGTCAATATTTCATCACTTTAACCGTACAAGCAGCACAAGGCAAAGATGAGACGTCGCAAGCGGGTGCGGATGAGTCTAGCATGGCTAGGAGATGTTAATGACTGCAGTACAGCGACCCCAAACCGATAAAGTGATAACAGCCCAGCATTGATTCAATAGCCGTGGAACGTAATGAAAAACTTCTACTTTGTCCATATTGATTTTCCTTGCTTTTGTTTGATTCCTTCCGGAGGCTAATTCACTTGTTGCCAAGTCTTAACACAGACATCACCAGTCAGCCTGGAAAGAAATAGCAATACCACGGCCGCGCTTCTACAAGACAAGACATTTATTACTGTTTTTGTCCACTTTTTTTCTCTCTCACGCTTTTCATTTTCTCGATTCTGTACTTTTATTTCATCTCCTGCTATCCACTGAGTTTTTCCCTCTTGGTGTCTGTCAGACAGAACCCCCCTCACATTCACAGGAATCTCAAAATGACTCAGTACGTGTTTATCCAAGATGGTTGCATAAATTATTTACGTGAATGCAGTTACGCACACTGTTCCAGAAATGCACGTGGGAGAATATTTATTGGAACTCGTTGGATTTTCAGCCAAAGCTTCCGCATGAGCTGTGTCATCAAAAAGCACTTGCCATAAACAATTCACAAATTGTTTAAACAAACAGAACTCTTGGGAGGCCATAGTTTATTATTTAGTTTTTATTTCTATTTTATTTTTAATTTAACCTTTCAATTTAGTTTAGTTTTCATTACTTTTAGTATTTCAGTGTTTTCTAGTTTTAATTACATTTTATTTATTTATGATACATTTAGTTTTTATTTTACACTATTTTTTTACAGTTACAAGAAAAAACTATTTTATAATAAAAATAAAAATGGCTACACACACACACACACACACACACACACGCAAAACATCATCAAGGTAGCACATGTATTCCAGTAGCGCAAAGAGTAGAGCAAACTGTCAAGGGCATGAGTTAGAATTCCCAGAGAATTAATGGGCTACATATACCTTGAACTACATATACACCTTGAATGTAATCAGGGTTTGAAATTAACACCCGCCAACCCGCCAAATGCGGGTAAAAATCAGCTGTGGCGGGTAACGCTGTCAAATCACTAGCCAATTTGGCGGGTTACTTTTCGTAAATTATGTTTACTAATTAATTTCTTGAGGAAGTTCATGTAAGCCAAATCTGCACAGATTTAGTGTAAATACTGAACTCGAGACTCATCATGATATATTAAATAAGCCTAATTGCGCAGCATCTGGGCATATCTAGCTTACTTGAACATACCCAGCGATGTAGCTACTAGCCATCGGGAGCACCGGGACATTCCCTGTGGGCCGATCGCCGAAGCGAGGGAGACCTCACATTAGGAGCTGTTTTTAAATTACAGCCCACGCGAAACTGCAAAAAGCAAGTACTCCAAAAGTGTGAAGCGGCACTACCAGGTGCATCCACCAGCCACGCGTTAAAGCAGAGCGGGATCAGTCTCCCGCACAGCGCTGCGCTTCCGCCACAATTTATAAGACATAAACAGCACAAATTGCTCAATCCATTCAGAAATGACACAGAATTGTGTTACACAGTTGTGTGATATGACAACATTAAAGGTTCTGCCTGAAAACAGCCACCACAAGGTAAAATGCATGTAAACAAACTGCAATGTAAACAAACTTTAATAGCTTATTGATATTTAAATGTTTCATTCTAATTAATTTTAATTTAAGTAAAATGTTAATTCAGTAAGAGCCTGATTAAAGATAAAAACCAATGTCTCTGTAATTTAGAGACACTTATAAATGAGGTGTTTTCCATTTACAAATAGTATAAAGTTCTTAAAGGGATAGTTCACCCAAAAATTAAAACTGTCATCATTTAGGCTACTCAGCATCATGTCATTCCAAACCTGTATGAATTTCTTTCTTCTGTGGAACATAAAAGAAGATATTTTGAGAAATTCAAGAAATGTTTGTCCATACAGTAGAAATCAAGAGTAACCAAAATGGTTTGGTAACATTCTACAAAATATCTTTTGTGTTTTACAGAAGAAAGTAAGTCATACAGGTTTGGAAAGACATGAGGGTGAGGAAAGGATGACAGCATTTATTAGCAGTAAATTTCCTATGTTCTAGCACAAAATCAATGCTTATACTGTCAAGTGCATTTCTATGTGACAAAAATGCAGTAGGCTATTAGTTTGTTGCATTTGCTGTGAATTCAGTAATATATCATTATCTGTTTTTGTCCTCATTTATTTATTTATTTACTTACTCCAATTGAAGGCCCTATAACACAGCGAAACATTCACAGGGGACCTTGAGGGCCGGGTAGGCTGGATTTGTCCAGGGACGAATTTGAACCCCAGTCCAGCCCTGTACCCGTCACTACGCAACAAATAATGGCGTGGCGGACGCACTGGTTTCCTTTGCATTGAAACAATAACGAAAAGTCAAAAAATTCGTGTCTACACCAGATGTGACAAAATACTATAGAACCCATTATAATCAGTGATGCGGCCTACACTGGATGTGGCGCAGCACAACACGACAAATCCCCGACAGTAAACTGATGCCTCGTTCTATTTATGACGTAGGCCTACTGTTTGACAAAGTACAAATGATTTGCAATGGTCACTTTGTCGCATCCAGTGTGGACAGCCTCAAGCTGTTGGCTTACGTCTGGCCTTTTTTTCATAATTTATTTGTTTAATTTTTTTGGCTAGTAGAAATTATGAATGGCCGGTAACTTAAAAATTTAGTAGCCAAATTGGCTGATGAGTGAAAAAGTTAATTTCAAACCCTGGTTAAGACGCTGTGAAAATTCCTTCTGGTCTAAGATGGCCTTTTCAGCAAGATGTGTTGGAGTGAACACTTGCTGTGTGGGGCTGTGCACAGAAGTTTTGTGTGGTATTTTGACTTGTGTGTGCCATGCTGCAGTGTGAATTAGCAGTGCGAGAGGCATGTCTGGTGTGTATGGTTTGTTTAGATGCCGTGCGTGTGTGTGTGCTGTGGTTGGCTGGGTGGCAGGTGATAAAGGCTGAGTGGACAGATAGGGGATGAAAGCCTTGCAGGTGTTTGGCTGTGAATGGACAGGGAACCTCTCCAGCCCCCTGGCATTTCTAATGAAACCAAACGGATGCATGCGTGTCTGTGTGTGTGCTCACATCTGCTCTTTGAAGCAACAGGACAAAGACTAACCTTTAACACAAGGTTTGGTATGTTTCGCCGGGCTGCGAAGAAATATAGAGCTGAGTATCATCAGCATAACAGTGAAAGCTAACACCGTGTTTCCTGATGATATCTCCCAAGGGTAACATGTAAAGTGTGAAGAGTAATGGCCCTAGTACTGAGCCTTGAGGTACTCCATACTGCACTTGTGATCGATATGATACCTATTCATTCACTGCTACGAATTGATGGAAAGTAAGTCATACAGGTTTGGAAAGACATGAGGGTGAGGAAAGGATGACAGCATTTATTAGCAGTAAATTTCCTATGTTCTAGCACAAAATCAATGCTTATACTGTCAAGTGCATTTCTATGTGACAAAAATGCAGTAGGCTAGTTTGTTGCATTTGCTGTGAATTCAGTAATATATCATTATTTGTTTTTGTCCTCATTTATTTATTTACTCAAATTGAAGGCCCTGTAACACAGCGAAACATTCACAGGGGAACTTGAAGGCCGGATAGGCTGGATTTGTCCAGGGCCGAATTTAAACCCAGTCCAGCCCTGTACCCATCACTACGCAACAAATAATGGCGTGGCGGGCACACTGGTTTCCTTTGCATTGAAGCAATAGCAAAAAGTCAAAAAATGCCTGAAGACTCGCACCGTGTCTACACCAGATGCGACAAAATACTATAGAACCCATTATAATCGGTGATGTGGCCTACACTGGATGTGGCGCTGCACAGCACGACAAATCCTCGACAGTAAACTGATGCCTCATTCTATTTATGATGTAGGCCTACTGTTTGACAAAGTACAAATGATTTGCAATGGTCACTTTGTCACATCCAGTGTGGACAGCATCCAGCTGTTGGCTTACCTCCGGCCTTTTTTTCATAATTTATTTGTTGAATTTTTTTGGCTAGTAGAAATTATGAATGGCCGGTAACTTAAAAATTTAGTAGCCAAATTGGCTGGTGAGTGAAAAAGTTCATTTCAAACCCTGAATGTAATGTAAGTTGCTTTGGATAAAATCATCTCCTAAAGTGCATAGTTTATAAAAAATTATATTAAGAAGAAGAAGAAGAAGAAGAAAGCCATTTTCATTCAATTCAATATTTCATTGCCTTGTTAAATATAATGTTCATAATCATACATGGTCACTTACAACAGACCAATTAACATTTTTTTTTTACTGTAAATTATTTTTTTGTTAAAATTATAAGTACTAGTATATCAGCATTTAGTTTTACATCACCTCATATCATTTAAATATAATTAAAAGCATTATTTTTTCCAGGCTGTCTATCTTGTGTCATTCTCACATTTGCTTTTACAGTTTTTTAGACATTTATTTTATTTTAATTCCAGTTATTCCGATTGTTTTCATTTACTTTTTGTTTTAGTTTCATTAACGCTCATAACACTGGGCCTGTTGTGTCAGTCTCATCCCCTGGAGCAGCTTGACCACCAGCTATTCTCTTATTCAGTCTCAGTCTACCAGCGCCTTGATTCATAGCAGCCATGCCTTTGGAGCTCAGTAATTATTATCTGGCACTGACAGTGACAGTGTACGAAATTCTTGGATTATGTCAGAAAAATTCTCTTGTCCATGTTCCGCGGTCTTTGTCATCTCTCCGCAGTGGCATTCTTTAATAAGAACGCTCTTTTGTCCGCGTACAGTGGGGTGAGATCATCTGAACGGCTACCCATTGGAGTGAGTGAGGGGCTTTTGAACGGCATGTGGTGGATAGATCAGGGAGGCAATTACATTTTCAACAGTTCATTGTGTCTCTGGAAGGAGGAGGACAGGAATAAAACAGCTTCCCTTGAACTTCAGAAGGACGGCCAGGCGTACAGCAGGGCCTGGCATGGCAGCCATATTAGGGTCACGGGCACACCTTGACCTTGTGACCTCCGTGAGGTAAGTCCTCACAAAACAATATGACGAACAAGACTTGTAGAACAGTAAATATATTTAACATAAACGATATTAAAAACAAGAGTGCAGTTGTACTGGATATTCCAACGGCAGTAGAATTATGATTTCGGGAGGTGTGTGGCTGCACAGTTTGACCCAGCTGTTTGCTAACGGGGCGTTTTCCACGTGGATGACTAACCGAAGGGCCGTTTTCCAGACAATAACATGTGGAGAGCATTAGGCACACTGTCTCAGAAGTCTGCGCTGTTCTGCCGGCCCCTCACCTACTGCACGACCAAACCTGCCAGACAGTACCCACACCACCAGGATAGTTTTCACAGCTGGCTCAAATTGACTGGAAAAGAGAGGAGGAAAAAGAAAATGAATTGAATGGAGGAAAGGAGGAGTGAAGTGGAACATAAAGAGAGAGACAAAGAACAGTGTAAGATTACAGAACAGAAGATGTACCCTACACACACACACACATACTGTACACACACAACACGTATATTAACATATAGTGATCCCTCTGTCTAGTTTAAATTAAGAATATATTATTTTAATGTGAATAATTAATTATAAAGCATAATGCAATCAATGAATCAATCAATAAATAAATTATTCCTGGGATAGACTGACTCAACACCATCAAGGCAACATATATGGCCCAAAACATATCTACAAATATTAACAAAACTGAAATAAATAAATAAATAATCAGTGTGATGGTTCACACAGACATTTCCGGGAATGTCCACTCATACATTTGTAATAATAAAATCTTAGAAATTTATTGTAAATTAAACACTATTGAAAATTAATACATATAATTTTCAAGAGTAAATGTATGTATATGTATATGTATATGTATAT
>NW_015629561.1:1072994-1078320 GCF_001515625.1 Sinocyclocheilus rhinocerous
TTATCCGCGTACATTGGGGTGAGATCATCTGAGCGGCTGCCCATTGGAGTGAGTGAGGGGCTTTTGAACGGCATGTGGTGGATAGATCAGGGAGGCAATTACATTTTCAACAGTTCATTGTGTCTCTGGAAGGAGGAGGACAGGAATAAAACAGCTTCCCTTGAACTTCAGAAGGACGGCCAGGCGTACAGCAGGGCCTGGCATGGCAGCCATATTAGGGTCACGGGCACACCTTGACCTTGTGACCTTTGTGAGGGAAGTCCTCACAAAACAATCTGACATACAGACCTGCAGAAAATAAAAAATGTTTAGCATTTTATGTATTATATTAATAAGAAGCACACTGTTGTACTGGATATCTCAGTGGCTGTAGAATTATGATTTCGGGAGGAGCATGGCTGCGCAGTTTGATCCAGCTGTTTGCTAACGGGGCGTTTTCCACGTGGATGACTAACCGAAGGGCTGTTTTCCAGACAATAACATGTGGAGAGCATTAGGCACACTGTCTCAGAAGTCTGCGCTGTTCTGCCGGCCCCTCACCTACTGCACGACCAAACCTGCCAGACAGTACCCACACCACCAGGATAGTTTTCACAGCTGGCTCAAATTGACTGGAAAAGAGAGGAGGAAAAAGAAAATGAATTGAATGGAGGAAAGGAGGAGTGAAGTGGAACATAAAGAGAGAGACAAAGAACAGTGTAAGATTACAGAACAGAAGATGTACCCTACACACACACACACATACTGTACACACACAACACGTATATTAACATATAGTGATCCCTCTGTCTAGTTTAAATTAAGAATATATTATTTTAATGTGAATAATTAATTATAAAGCATAATGCAATCAATGAATCAATCAATAAATAAATTATTCCTGGGATAGACTGACTCAACACCATCAAGGCAACATATATGGCCCAAAACATATCTACAAATATTAACAAAACTGAAATAAATAAATAAATAATCAGTGTGATGGTTCACACAGACATTTCCGGGAATGTCCACTCATACATTTGTAATAATAAAATCTTAGAAATTTATTGTAAATTAAACACTATTGAAAATTAATACATATAATTTTCAAGAGTAAATGTATGTATATGTATATGTATATGTATATGTATATATATGTGTGTGTGTGTGTGTGTGTAATTTGTTACTGTGTATGGTAGCTTACACTTAATCAGTTAACAGTTTTTTACTGTCCAATAATTATGCAGTTTTAGTATTTACAGTTAATACATCAATTCAGATGGGTTAAATGGGTCATGGGTTCAATTCCCAGAGAATAAACATATTTTGTATACCTTGAATATAATGTAAATGTATTTGGATAAAAGCATTTGATAAAATTCATCAAAAAAGAAGAAAAAAAAAGTAACAGTAGAGTAACAAAAAGTAACAGGACATGCAAAAATGTAATACTTCATTAAAAAAGTTTAATAATAACCTTGGAGTATTAATAATAGTACCAGTGATCTTTGCCTTAGAAAGCACAGCTAATAATCACATATATGAAAAATAGAAACGCGATGTAAAATTACTGTGCATTAAATTTCAAATTAATTAACAGTGAAAAACACCAACTGAGAACATTTAAAATGTAGATGGTGCAATTCTTCCACTTTGCAAAGCATTTTTAAAAGAGCCAAGCATGTAAATTTTAGCATCTATCAGACCCAAATTGGCATTTAAATGTCCCTCTTGTTTTATTCCCCCAGGGAACAGGCTTACAGAGGGACTGGAACGGGCTGGAATCATCTAGCCTCTACTCTGCATGGAAGGTCCTCTTTGTCACCCAAACTCCCCTCCAATGTCACAAAACAATTAATACACTCATACATTTTTAACTCTAAACTCAATTAGAAGAGGAATGGTAAAATATGGCAGAGGCAGAAGCGTTAGTTGCGGTGGCAGGGATGACATTTGCAATAATGAAGCTGGGTCGAAACACGAGTCACATCAATCATTAACACGTAAGAGGGGGTACGAGGCAGAGCCATAGGAGTAATCAGAGTGAAGGTAGCTATGCGGGAAGGACACGCCAAACACGCTAACATCTTGTTCTGTTTGGACTGAGTGCTGTGGCGCATTTATAAAAAGAGTGCTGAAGTGTTTCTTTCAGAGGTCATGACCTGCCACTTACTCCAGCTCCATGGCAGATATAGCCTTAAAGGAACAGTTCACCTAAAAATGAAAATTCTGTCATCTTTTATTCTCCCTCATACCATTCCAAACGTGTGACTTTCTTGTGCGTAGACGTAAAAAAAATAAAATAAATAAAAACACCTATTTTGAAGAATATTCAAGCAGTTTTTGGTTCCCACTGAATTCCACTGTATATGAACAAAAATACTGGAAATCTAAACTTATTAGTTACCAACATTATTCAAAATATCTTCTTTTGTGTTCATCAGACACACACTGTACATTTTGTATAATCAGCTCACACCCTACTGACAGTTGGTTTTAGGGATAGACCTTACTTTTTTTTCTAAAAAATTGTATAATCCATACGTTCAAATTCACACAAAATCATCACCTCATAAAATAGTTACGTTTTCTCATTAAACTGTTTTTATGATGAGCATGAGTAAATAATGACATTTTTGGCTGAACTATCCAGATAAACAACAGCACATTTGACATCTAACTTGCTTCGCCTCATACTGTATGTACAAAACAAGCCTTTGGTTGTTGAAAATAATTGCTTATCACCCGCTTTGGAAAATACCTGGAGATTAGCATCACTTCAAAGCTGTGGACATCCATGACCTTCTCCAGATTTCCTGATGCTTAATCTCCACACAGGAAGCATGCTTGGACTATTTGTGGAGTAACTAACATGCTGGTGTCGTATCTTGTCCGAGTGTTGTGAGCTCTAGGTGGTAGGGCTTGTAATTTAGTGCAGCAGTTAAAATCTGACACCTCTCTTTGGCTATCACCAGATATGCACATAATAATGAGGAAAGGTCACAGGAACAGTATTCTCTATTAATCTCTCCAAATGTGGACACACACTGACCGTAACATAGCACTGTGCTATCAAACAGCCACTGCAAAGGTGCTCAAAATTCAAAACATTTGCCCTCTTTCACCTTAAAAGGGATTAACATGGGCCAGCTTTGACGACAGGGGGTTAGCACAATTAAAAATGTAAAAAAAAAGTACTGATCCAGAGCCACTGTCAAAAGTCTGTCCATTTAAGGAGGAGATAAAGGGAAGTACAGATTTAGTGTGTAAACATTAGTATTTTTGAAATTTATCTTACTGGCTTGCAAGAAATGATTGAAGACATAATGAATATACATATTTGTTATGTTTAAAAAAAATCTGGAAGCCCATTTCACCTAAACTCAGAGAATAAATAAATAAATTAATAATGTAGATACATTTTAAAATAAGCAATAGTCACAAATATGAGAAACATTCGCAATTATTACATTATTTTTTTCTCCCGGGCCTCCTTAGTAATATTAAGGATATAGAGTAAAATATTATAGCTTGCCTAAATCTTACATTTAGACTTTAAGATTTAAGACTGAACACTTCCTGAACCACAATTTGATATATTTTGTGCATAAAGAATAGTCAAATTAGTTGAAGTAAGAGAATCACATGAGGCAAATTATAGACATCATAATACCTATACATATTATCTTCAAAGTTTCAGCAGAACACTAACACAAACCATTTTCTATTAAACAGCAGTATGAAACCACAAATGAAAGCAGTATCATTACCTATGCACAGACATCTCTGTTTGACCTCTTCTCTTTCTCCTTACACTGTGATTGGCTTGATATGATTCATGCCCTATGTCTTCCATGACCTATTAGTATGCTAAGAGCACACTGCATATGTCTTAACCCAGCTATTAGCTTATACATATATACGTATCCCATTGAATATTCAGGAGTCGTCAGGGATAAATTTCTGTTCCCAGTTTGCTCATTAAGTCTCATTTAAAATCCAGTATAACAATACACACTTTTATAAGATTTGTTTACACCTACATTACATAAACATCAAGGAAGAGGGGTTTTTAAGAGAATTAAATAGAAAAAAAATAATTTTAATACTTGATGTTCCCAAATCTAATAAGGAAATGGGAATCCCTGTGTGGCACAGCACCGAAGAAGCCCATTAATCTAAACAGACAGCTTGAGGAAAGGAAGATAGACCTATTTGTACACTGCGGTTAACTATTACGTTCACTTAACTAGGTTCCTTAATTATTTATTTCTGGTTGCTTGATTAAAAAAAATAAAAATAAAAATACTACAGCACAAACCAAAGAGACAAAAAAAAAAGTAAAAGGGAACAAAGAAAAAAGGCAAAGGAATGGCTATAGAAAAAAGAAGACTGAAACGTTTTTATGCATAAAAAAGACCCTGTCCATCCCATCTCCATTCAAAGTGTATGTACATTTAGAGAGGTAATTGTGATTGGACATTCGTTTAACTCTTAATGACAAGATCACAAAAAAGTGTCTGCTCTAGTGTCGACCGGCTCAGGCTCATTATCTCAGACCCTGGCAATAAAGGTACAGTGACCTCAAAGGGAAAAGAGCCTTGGTTATGTTTGCCACAATATGACATTTGGATTCCATGAAGAAATTAACTAATAAAGGAGCCTGCCTGCAAATAATAGCCCTGAAAATAACCAATGAGACGTGAAAAACACCAGCTCTCGGAAAAGGGGAGAGACTGAAGAGCTCTCCGGTGGTTCTGTACAGACACACACCAACTGCAGAGAGTAAAACGAGACAAACACGTTCACACAAATGAGTCATTTCATTTAGGACAAAGTGATTTGGCTAAGGCTTCCAAAAATAAATAAATAAATAAAATAACAAGTGATTGTATGGTTAAACTGAAAAGAAGAAAGTTGTTGTTGAAGAGGAGGACTTTAATAGGACAAAAGTCTATTTTCTACAAGTTCTCACACTATGGGAAAGGTGTACTGCAGATCCCAAAAAGTTGACCATATGACTTACAGTATGAACCAAGTCTTCTGAATCCATACAATAGTTTTGCATGACAAACAAACCAAACTTGGACAACACTTAAACTGTTACTCACTAATAATCTTCAGTTTCAGTAGGTCATTAACTCCATTCATTGAGTTGAATTTGAGAAATGGATTAGACTTATTTGTTAAAGGGGTCATATGATGTTGCTAAAAAGAACATTATTTTGGCATCTGAATATTTGGGTTTAACTGTTCTGGTGTTGTAAGTGTTGTAAATACAACTTAACCACTGATTTCTAGTCGTGTCCTCTTTTGGAAGGCCAAACAAAGTAGTTTCGCTTTC
>NW_015629561.1:1078677-1085897 GCF_001515625.1 Sinocyclocheilus rhinocerous
ACGCCTTCTTTCTTTGCGTGAACATTTGGGCGCATTATGCAAATATTTCCACATGTGACGTAGACATGTGGGGGCGTGTTTAAACGAGGCGTTTTAGGAGGACGTGTACAAGTCTTAACTTCTATAAAGAATATCTCTTTGGGTTTGAGACTTTAGTCTTTGCAACTTTAGGGATCCTATGTATTCACGAACAGCTTGTAACACTCCAAAGAGAAAGGAAAACTTGAAATCGCATCATATGACCCCTTTAATAAATCATTTAGAACTTGAACAGATTCACTGAAAAAGATCCAATTCAAAAGAATGATTTAAATGTCACTTCAGAAGACTTTAAATATACTCCACAAGTCTTATGGCTTGAGAGTCCCAGTCTTCATTCACAAAAGAGGCAGGATGTTTTTCAAAAATGCATCCTATGTGATCCACAAAAAAGAAAGTCCCACTAGGTTAGAACAAAATGACAGGGTTTTTTTTTTTTTTTTAGAAAAAAAATATATAAAAAGCAACAGCCCAAATAGTTCAGATTCTTAGTCAAATGAATATGTGAGCTATTGTTTCAGGCAGATATTTATTTGTGGAATGCTTCTCTTCATCTCTGTGTCAAACAATCAGGATAGCAACCTCTCTACAACCATCTAAGCATCTCTCTGCTCTCAGCCACTCTCCCCCTCCATTACCGCTGAATGACAGGCTGAAAAGTGCCTCAAGGAATGACTTCTCGTTCAAACAATGGCCAGGACGTCTGTTTAATTTGCAGTTGAAGGGCATTAAGATAATAAATTAATTTAGTAAATCTCAGCAACAAAAGCCTGGCCATCTCTGCTTGGCTGGTTTGAGAGAGAGCAAGTGCCTCGTCTTAGGTGAGGCACATTCTCTTTCTATTCCTCTTTTTTTTGTGTATGGGGGGGGGACTTAATTATTAGTTTTTAACCTAGTTATTATGCAAATGATCCCTTTTAGGGGCTTTGATGTATTGTATTAATATTTCCCTTTTTTTTTTTACTCTGACTGTTTGTTAACTGTGATCTCAAAGTGTCTAATTATGGACACTAGAAACGAGGGTGAAACCATATTACGCAGGTCCAGCGTGGTTGATGATTCCAGTGTCCAGTGCCAGATTTTAACACCTTTTCCACACTATTAGCTTCAGTTACCAGCCTGCCACTATGTCCCAGTCTGCGTACAGTTTCAGTACAGTTTTGTTGTTGTTGTTTCTGCTTCAGTTGTCACTCTCTTTTCATTAAAATGCTAGAGGACCAAAAGCCCATTTAGAAAAAAAGAAAACAGTTATTTGTATTTGTCCTGCTAAATGGTCTCTAACACATTTCTAATACCTCTCTACACTGTACAAAATGTAAGTGCACATCCAAAGCGCAGCTGTTACTCTTAAGAACGATTTCTACCTGATCTGATGGTCTGTATTAGGGTACTTTGCTTTAAGTTGACTTGGTATCTTTTGTCTCCCCACTATTAGAACACTGCTGTAAACCCAAAAAGAACAATTTTTAAATTCAATTCAAATGTATAATGAATGTTGAAATAATAATCTTAAATAAGCATAAATGTTTCAAAGCTGCTATAGACAGAATTTGCCTTAAAACTGCAGTGAGCAAGCTAAGAATGACAGATGTGAGGAAAAGGCTATAGAAAGTCATACAATTCAGTTTTTCAAGTAACTAGTAAAGTAACGCATTACTTTTTAATTTACAAGGAAATATCTGTAAAAGGAAATATTTTTCAAATAATTAACGCCAGTTACTTTGTTTTCCCATGTATTGACTGAGAGCTCTCCTGTCCTTACGTTGAGAGAAATCGGGGGTAAGTGCAGAGGCGTTGTGTAAACATGATGTTACTGTAGTTCTAGACTAAACGTGACCCTGCACCACAAAACCAGTCTTAAGTGTCAATTTTTCGAAATTGGGATTTATACATCACCCGAAAGCTGAATAAATAAGCTTTCCATTGATGTATGGTTTGGGACAATATTTCGCCGAGATACAACTATTAAAATATCTGAAATCTAAAGGTGCAAAAAAATCAAAATATTGAGAAAATCGCCTTTAAAGTTGTCCAAATAAAGTCCTTGGCAATGCATATTACTAATCAAAACTGTAGTTTTGATATATTTACGGTAGGAAATTTACAAAATATCTTCATGGAACATGATCTTTACTTAATATCCTAATGATTTTTGGAATAAAAGAAAAATCGATCATTTTGACCCATACAATGTATTTTTGGCTATTGCTACAAATATACCCCAGCGACTTAAGACTGGTTTTGTGGTCCAGGGTCACAAATATGAACATGCATTTACTCATCACACAAAAACAGATTCAGGATTTCTCAAAATGAATAAAAACAGTGAAATGCAAGCTCAGAATATGACGCAAACCTGCAATAATTAAATATGTTAAATAACACACATATCCTTTATGCATTTAATCTAATTTTATTAACCAGTGTCTTTGCTGCTGACTTTCAATGATCCAATTCAACCATACTAATAAACAAAAATGACTTTAGATAAACATAACATTTGTTTCCTTTTTTTTATTGCTGAAAAGAAAAAAATTAGCCTAGCCCAGATGAGAAAAATGTAACGCAAAAGTAGCGTAACACATTACTTTCCATAAAAAGTAACTAAGTAACGCAATTAGTTACTTTTTTAGGGAGTAACGCAATATTGTAATGCATTACTTTTAATATAATGTGTTTATGGCACTGTGTGAATATCAGACATTTAAATGCAGTTGTGAAATGTTTCTGAAGGTGAATTGATGTGTTGAGTTACTCGTAGGGTCACACATAATTATTGGATTACAGTATTTCCCTGCACTGCAGCACAGTTTGTTCTGTTATCTGTTGTTGAGCCTATAATTCTTTATGGACTGAGTGTCTCAAGGCTTTAATGTTCTGCTTAGCACTATTTTCTCGAAAAACCCTTTAAGATATCAATTTCACAGAGATTGAAAATAGAATGACAATGAGACATGCTTTCACGCTAAACAGGAAAATATAGTGTCGGCGTCTATAGTGATTTTCTCGCCAGTGGATTCACACCACTTCATTGTTTTTGATGTGCGGTAATGGCGATTACGGGTCATATTCACAGCGGAAATTGAAATGGCGTGCGTCATCTGTTTTATGAATAATTTTCACATGCGACAAAACACACAGACACATACTTTGGTTGTGTGTAGGAGAACACAGAGAGTTCTGCGCGTTCTGCCACCTCTCTGCACGCAAAGCCACATCCTCTCGGATGTCTTCTCAGCTGTGCCGCCAGAGTTTAAGAGTCATGGCGGCCAAAGGAAAAGGCTGGCTCAGGGAATATATGAGGAAAGACCTACTGGGGAGAGAGGGAGAGAAAAGGGAGGGCACCAAAAACAACTGGAAAGAAACATGGGCCAAAGGAAGCACGACCCTTGAGTTTCTGGCTAGTGGAAAAGCATTGAGAGTGTGACTTTCTGAATCCCTCCCTGTCTGGGAGGGAGACGGGTGGGAGGCGGACGGGGAATCCCAACGCAGCTATTGAGAGGACCTGTTCTTGGGAAGAGGAAACGAGAGAGAGAAAGAGTGAGCGAGAGAGCTGGTCGGGGTCCAAAAACAATGACCTCATCACTGTGTGCCATCACGAGTGGAGGGCATGGCCACTTCACACACTGAAACCCGAAACCGGGTTTAGACCCACGTAAGGTCATGATAGGGCAGGCGAATTCCAGCTAAAACTTTTGACATTTTAAGCAAGAGTATGGTTGCCTGTTTCCATTTAGAGTAAAATAAGAAATGATGTCTCATTATGAGATCTAAAGTCAAGTTGTGAGATTAAATAAAGTCACAATTATGAGAAATAAAGTCGCAATTCTGAGATCCAAAGTCACATTGTGCAATATATAGTCGCAACTAAATAGAATTAGTCTTTTTATGTGCTTTACATTCACAATCACAAGAAAATAAAGTTGCAATTGTGAGTTATAAAGTCTATTGAGACATTTACTGTACAGTCACATTGTGAAAAGTCAAACTGAGCCAAATATGAATTTGGAATCGGAATTGTGTTGCAATTGAAATGGAAGTCGCATTGTAAGATAAGACACATTGTCTGAAAAAAAAGAAAAGTAAATAAATATATAAATAAATAAGTTGCAATTCAGAGAGAGTCACGATTATGAAAATGTAAGGATGCAATTTGCAATTCCATGATATTAAGTCCTATTGTGAAATATGAAGTCAAGTTGTGACATAGTGAAAGACACAATTTCAAGAAAATAAAGTCACAATCCTGAGATATAATTTTGCTTTACTAGATATGGGTCGCATTGTCACAAGAAAACTTTGAAAAAATTTGTAAAAAGATTACAATAAAGTTACAATAACAAAAAAGTTGCAATTCTGAGATCTTACGTTGCATTGCAATATGTAGGTCACATTGTGAAATTTGAAGACAAATTGTGACATACAAAAATACAATTCCAACTAAATAAAGTTGCAATTCCAAGATATAAAGTCACTTTGCAAGATATGTCACATTGTCACAAACTATTTACAAAAATAAAATTGCAATTACGAAAAGTAGGTCGCATTGCAATTAAGAGAAAATAATGTTGCAATTCTCTGATATTAAGTTGCACTGTAATATATAGTCATATTCTCCTTTTTAAAATCATGTTGTGACATAAGAAGGTGCTATTACATGAAAATAAAATTGCAATTTCGAGATGTTAAGTTGCAATAATCTTATTATTTCTTAGGTAGAATTAGGCTTCCATATCTGCATGTGTCTCACAGGGGTGTCGAGGGGAGCTAGTTGCAGTTGTAGCTCATTTGGTGCACTAGCCAAAATATATATGAGAAAATCTTAGAGTGGAACTGGGAAGGATACAAGGGGGTGACCTTGTTGCAAAAGGACACAGGCATCATGACCTCTTAAAACAGCCTTAGGGAGCACTGTAAATCCAGGCTGTTGTCATGTGTCACTGTGCCAACAAAGCTCAAGTGTTCCCCCGGTTTCATCAGAGACACACAGGCATTCAGCAGTACACCTATATTCCTGACCACAAGCATAAATATCTCTAATTGAAGAGGCATGCATAGGCAAAAAAATTAACTTAAATGATTTTAGCAAATGGCTGCAATATAACAAAGAGTGAAAAATTTAAGGGGGTCTGAATACTTTCCGTACCCACTGTATATATAAATGTGTGTGTTAAATATCAAGTTTGTTAAATATTTTATTTGAGGTTAAACATACATAACGACATCCTAAGTTAACATGTTAACTTACAAATAAATAAATAACAAATACATTCCTGTAGACCCCTTAACACCTTCTTGCAGTCCCAGGACCCCAATTGAACTGTCACATTATCAGCGGTCTCTAATGCTGGAAATCGACGCACTCTCATTTAACATGAATGACATCCATTGGCTTTGTTTCTGCAAATCGTTGTGAGTGTGAAAGTCCCTTAAAATCACCCCTTACTCGTGGTGAAGTCACTGTAATATGGCCTCTGTGGTTTACTGAATTATTTGGCTTGAATAAAACTACCTCAGTTAAAATTTACCACATAAATTATATTTTTAGGTTACCTGCAAACAAATTTTTCAGTGTAAATACAGAAAGTGTTTGCAGTGTGAATTGTTAGAGGCCAACAGTACAAAAGCCTACTCAGCATTTTCAACAAAGCAGATAACCCAAAAGAGTTTGTAAAACTGATTCTCTGAGCTCGGAGAAGGGCAGCAAACAGATTCATACTGAAAAACCCCAGCCCAAACCTCCTAGTGCTGCAAACTTGCTAATTCCAAATCACTTTCTCCTTGAAGTGAACTGAAGAAACTGATACAATACCATGACAAAACAACAAAGATGTGACCGCGAACATGACAACTAATGAGTTCTGACGTCCAAACCCTGGGAAAAAGAGAAAGAGAAAAAACGATAACGCATCTTTAAATATTGTGATTTGACTTTGAACAAAGTGACTTTTGAAGTGAAAGGAGCCGTTTCCCCCATTTTCATTTTCCCCCCCTATATTTTAATGATCATGCAAATCCCCATTCAAATTATTCAAGTATTAGAGCCCTCAGCACTAATGTCACAGAGACAAAATGAGATGGGGGACTTAAGCACCTAACGAACAATGAAATTTCAAAGCCCTGGGACAGGACAATTAAGCAGCAGGCTTAGCCAATGATGAAAATTTATTGCTATCTAATACATATTTCTATTTTCTGAACACTAACCAATTTGAATGTGATTAAGGGGGGGAGGGGTCTGTTCATTAAAGAACAGCAGCTACAGAGGTCTATATTGGAGGGCCTTTTTATGTTAAATTACAAATATGCACATGAAATCTTATTTATTGTCTTTTTTGGCTGGCATTGTTTCTTTTGGTGCCTCTTAAATGGCTTTTTTAACCCCGCTCGCGCCGATTCAATGGGGAAGTGTTAATGAGAGAATCTGAAGAGGAGAAGCTTTTGGAGGTCTGGGATTGAGAATGTTACATTATCGTTTTATTCTTTTTTCCCTTTCATCTTAATGAAATTGGCCCTCCATTGTTCAGCCACTGGCCTTTTTGCTGTTATCAGAACCCCAGGGTTTGACACGAGCAGGGGCCTTAGAAGGGCAAGGGAGCCAGAAATGTCTGGGAACGGCCTTTGTGCTTGACTGAAGTTAGATATTACTGATCTGGACATTCAGCTCTTCATCAGCCCATAATTTGCTTCTCAGGAGTGTGTTTTGACATAAATATGATCAAATGTCACCTTAAGAGCAGAGAACAATGGCTGAAAATGGAACCTGCACTATAGGGCTTCTGACAATAGTGTCTATCTGAGCGAAGTACTAATGTTAATTGCACTCTTCTGATAATAGACCTCGAGATCGGTGCTGAACATTTCACTGGAGAAACCGTGATGACCGAATCCTTGCAGACATATACTCTAAGACCTTTTCAACCACCGAGATGAAGAGAGAGACAGGAAAATGAGAAATATGGAATGCAGGAATTCTGGGAACGAAGGAACAACGGGGTCTTTGTTATTTACCCGGACGCAAAAAAAAAAAAAAACTAATTTCAAATCCAGGCTGTTGTCATGTGTCACTGTGCCAACAAAGCTCAAGTGTTCCCCCGGTTTCATCAGAGACACACAGGCATTCAGCAGTACACCTATATTCCTGACCACAAGCATAAATATCTCTAATTGAAGAGGCATGC
>NW_015629561.1:1085907-1108809 GCF_001515625.1 Sinocyclocheilus rhinocerous
TTTTTTTATTTCCCCGGACGCAAAAAAAAAAAAAAACTAATTTCCAGTGCTATGAAGAGCAATGTGCGCACACATCTCCCTCTCTCTGCGCAGAGGGTATGTGCCGATTAATTCCCTTTAATAAATGCATTCTCAGGCACAGTTTAACAGGGATAATGGACATTTTCATTAACTTTCTTTATATTTAATGTTCAATTAGTCCTGGGTATAACTGGACACTAATAAGATCGAAATATGGGCAGGAATTAATGTTCCTTCAGGAATAGACCCCTTGATTGGTTTTCACCCCGTGGTGCTGCTGAACCCTTGGTCCACGCCGTGCACGACTGCCTATATTAAAAAAACACAAGTATGTTTACTGATGCATAGGTGTATTTACATGCATTCATAAGATGATATTATGTATACATAATATGATTTACAGATGTTGATTGAGGTTGATTAGATTTTGAAGTGGAGATGATGGGGGGGTGAAAAAAAACGAGGATTTAACTCTTTAAAGACACCTCAGCGTTACTCTGGATGAGTGATGTTGCTATTTAGCGCGTAATTTCGCCCGGCGAGACGAGTGGCCATCTTTAATGTGATTATTAAGGGAAATGAGTGCGTCAGATCAGATAGGGTTGATTAGATTTTGAAGTGGAGATGAATGTGTGGTAACGATGCATGATACATTTCAAAGATCAAATGAGCGTTTCTATGAAACGTTTTTCTGCCCTACTGTCCTGCATGCAAAAACAACATTCAATGCAATCAGTGTAGTCTGATTCATGAATAAATGACTCTTATGAACCAGATCATAAGTACATAAATAATTATTATAATAATAAATAAAAAAAATAATTAATGTAATGAATGAAGGAATGGAAAGAAATATATAGTTATAGTTATATATAGTTATGTGCCCACAAAAAAACAGCCAAATTAAATAAAGAAGAGAATGATAATAAAATAATTGCTCAAATAAAACAAAGTGCAAATATAGTTAATGTTGATCATAAACACAGTACGGTTGATAAATATAAAATATAAAATATATTTTAAATATAAAATATAGGCACAAGGTTCCCTCGGGGAGAGATGGTGATAAAGAACTTCAGCGTAAATAAGCAATCCCTCTCCTTAAGCAGAACAGATAAATAACAAATGCATAACAACACACATTTCAGCATGCAGCAGGACTACAGAGCTTAAGGAAGAGCTGGTAAATGGAAACTAAATGCATTTTATAAACTTTCATAAAACGAAATTGTTTTTTGTAAACCTTGTAGAATTTAACAATAAAACCCCTCACATAACTCCCTTTTGAACATTTTAAAATTGAATTTTTAAAATTAGGTATGCACGATATTACAATTATGGCAGATATTGATCATTATGTTATGGCCATTGGTCGATAAAGGACCGTTCACACCAAGAACGATAACTATAAAGACACTATAATATAACAATAACTACATTAGCGCCCACACCAACAGATGACAGCGTTTATTATAAGTATGTCGCAGTTTTGTCGTCTGCCACTTTAAATGCTCAAGCTCTTTAATGCAGGATGGATTCTGATTCAATGTTTTTATCGTTCATCAGCTGGAAAAAAAGAAAATCATTCTGAAAGTGATATCATTCCTCTGTGCCATTATCGTTATAGTTATGGTGTGGACTCTGCTATTCTTTTAAATTTAGAATGATTTTAAAAACTATATCGTCATCATCCTTGGTGTGAACGTGCCTAAACTGATAAATGGCCGACATTAAAATTCTAGATTGTTTTGTCAAAATAGATAGGGCATAAAATCTCTAATATACCAAAAAAATCTCTAATATTAGCCAATAAGTGATATATTGTGCATGTCTGTTTAAAATAATCAATATAAAAAAAAACATGCAAAACGATTTTACGTGAGAAACAGAAAAATACGATACCTAACGATAAAATACGATATAACTATTCTGTGCAGCGTGCTTTAGCTTGACGAGGTCTGGGCTTACAACTATCATAATAATTAAAAAAAAAATTTTTTAGGTGGATAGCATTTCAGTAATTAAAACAAATAATTGAATTCCGCAAAGTTCCAAACCACAATTCAATAATTAAGTCCTAAACGTTGTGGCTTAAAATTTGGTGCTTGTATAACGCAAAGCGCCAATATCTGTGATTATGGGGCTAATTTGTGTGAAATGCCCACTTACATCTGACAAGCCTATAGTGATATTATCAGTTTTACAATTAACTAACAATAACAGATAACCTTGGAATCCTCCTACACTCACAGCCACAGTAATCGGCCTCCAGTCGTGCCCTGTATTGTCTACAGATGAGAACATACTGCGGAGATTTCACTGCAATTAAAATGCATACAATGCCATTTAGAGCAGAACAAGATGTTTTTGTTTGACTGCTCCTGGGTGATTCTCACCCATCCAGCTTTTTACAGAGACAGACAGGACTTGAGTGGAGGGGAGGAGGGTTGGTTTGCAGAAAAGTGGAATGGATTTCTTGATTAAAAATGGCCTTTTTCCCCCTTCTCTTCGCTCGCAGGCACAAGGATAAAAGTGATGGACAAATGATTAAATGTAATATGTATATAACACACAGTTTAAAAGCAGAATGTGTTATATCATGTGCTGTATCATTGAGTCCAACCTTAGCTGTCATTCTGCCATATCACGGAGCCCCACCTCATTCCCATCGTAATTAAACCAATAGTCGGTTTCAATTAGCGCACACTTTTTTCCTCCACATGCCTTTATAGAAAAATTAATTAGTCAATTAGCCAATTAACATCTGAACAGGGCTTTGTGTTAACAAGCCTTTTACAAGCAGTGGTAACCCTTCAGTAATGACACCGAAGCCTGCTGGCATCCAGGGACTCTTATAGAGCGCACGAGCTCCCCACTGCTTTGCGTAGTGACAGCTTGGCTTTCCATCTGGCCCACATTACGAGAATACTAGCATTAGGGAAGAAAGTTAAAACAAAAACAAATACAAAATAATTGCTGTTTGTTTTCCATGTGCAGCATATTTATGCACATCTTCCAGCCAATAGCCCTCTCGTACAGCTGTAATAATTTGGCCGCTGCTTTCCTGCCACCAGTATAAATAAAGCTGATAGATTCAAGTAATGGCTCCCGGTTCAAATAAACAGATAGAGACCCTTGCGATTTGTCATCCCCCCCGCTCTAAATCATATTTGTGTACGCAATACATTTCCTTTGCGATAGATTCTGCTGCTGTGCACGTGCGTGTGCCTGTTGTCAACATATTTGGACTAAGTAAACTCTACATATCTCGTGTCTACAACATTTTTGGAGGGAAGGGGTAGAGAGTAGGACATTCGGGTGAAAGAGCTCCAGAAGAGTGTCCCAAAAAGGATCTTTCATCTGAGGATCGAGTGCAATTTAAGAGACAGACAGGACTTGAGTGGAGGGGAGGAGGGTTGGTTTGCAGAAAAGTGGAATGGATTTCTTGATTAAAAATGGCCTTTTTCCCCCTTCTCTTCGCTCGCAGGCACAAGGAACAGACACGCGGAAAGCATGCCGTGAATCCATATGCCTCAATATAAAGTGTTGCATCATTGTTAATTCCGTTGATTAGTCTCTTCCTAGATGGAGGATTTAATTTGTGGTTGTCTTTTAGAGAGCTGGTGAACCAAATTGAATTTGCAGACACCTCTCCACACACCGACGTCTGTGTTGTCAACCTCTCCTCAATTCATTTTTTGAGCCGCTCAATAAATCAACTGAGATTACAAACAGAGTTAAAGATAGGTAATTAAATAGAGACCCTTCAGTCGGTCTCTCATGCTTTCGCTCACTCGTAAACACAAAGGCGGTGCCCATACAGAGTGTTTTATTCACTATTGCATAGTAAAGGTGCGTTTATAACAAACTTAAATTAATTCTGTTCTGGCCAGACTGTAAGTTGCCATAGATAATATGTCATGTAATTTACATTCTGTCCAGAATAGAATGACGGATTGGCTTCTAAATGGTCAATACAGCATTTCAGTTGTGCTAAAATGCAAAGTACCAGAAATTACATGAAAAATCTGTTTACTTAATGATTTTGGTTCACAAAACTTTTTTGACAAACATTTTATGCTTAATGTGCTTGCTATTTGAAATATAATTATTTCAATTACAGAAATAAGGTACTATATTGCTGTATTGTGAATATAGACATAGATAATGGTATTCTATAATATTGCTGAATTACAGCACCCTTGCTATTATAACAATTAAAGTAAATTATTTGATTATTTAACAGTTTAACACAGTGAAATTAAATTAATTAACAAGTACAGTACAGTATTTTTTTAAATATGATCGACCAGTAGACTGACAACAATAAAATACTCAAAATATGCATTGTAAAAGGTGAACGGTTGGGATGAACTAATTGTGTTTTAAAGACACACTAAATAAGTACGTAAGTAAGTAAGTAAATAAATAAAATAAAATAAGATAAATAAATAATAAATAATCAAATCCAGGTTAATTTAAAGAATGAATGAATGAATGAATCCAGAGTAATTTCTAATATAGTACACAACAACAACAACAACAATTATTTTTAATAATTATTAATATAATAATAATAAGAAGAAGAATTATATATATATAGAGACCCTTGCGATTTGTCATCCCCCCCGCTCTAAATCATATTTGTGTACGCAATACATTTCCTTTGCGATAGATTCTGCTGCTGTGCACGTGCGTGTGCCTGTTGTCAACATATTTGGACTAAGTAAACGCTACCTCGTGTCTACAACCGTTTTGGAGGGAAGGGGTGGAAGGTAGCACAATCGGGTGAAGGAGCTCCAGAAGAGTGTCCCAAAAAGGATCTTTCATGTGAGGATCGAGTGCAATTTACAGCATCTCTGCTGATAGTATGTAGCAGCTTGCACTTTATTTGGAAGAGGGGGGAGGGGGAGCAAAGGGCTCCTTGAGAATGTTTATTTTCCCGTCCCGTCCCACTAAACAATCCCTAAAAAGGGAGAGCAGCTGTTTATAGGTTGTTTGCAGACCAAGTATTGTTTTCTGTCTCACATTTTTTCCATGGTAACTTACACCAAACCCAGATAAGCAAAGGCAAGTGCTTTTAATCAACAAGTGTCACTATTATTCAGACTGACAAAATCAGATTCACACAAAGCACTTGTGCCTTAGGAAACAGAACTCAAAATTTGAGAGGTTTTGGACTATTTTTTTGGCTTGATAAAAAGAGTCATCACACATTTAACATAAGAACAGGTATGACAAGCATATAAAGTGAACAGGAAATAGTCCCATAGGATTGCAGCCAAAAGTGGTCCACTTCCCGACATTATATCACCTCACATCACTCTAAATTAAAGCTTTGTGACTTTGAACTGCTTAAACTCGATTCTCGAGCTCTGTCAAGAAAAACACATATCTGCTTTCTCTCCTCGGTGGCTCAACAATTCAGAAATTCTGTGTAAACAAGGTCCATGTTTTCACCTTACATGGGCATGCGGTGCACAGCATGTTGGTGCGTTATGTATGGGGTAAATAGATTCGCACAATTACCCTCATTATTAACCTATTCTGACAGACGCGTATGTCCGTAGCAGGGCTGCACTGAACAACTTTCGGTTCCACTCTGTAAATGTTAGTGCTTCACCTTTAAGATTAAAGACCGGGTGTAAACAACACTCTGGGAAAGGCTTTAATAGTTCAGATGTGACAGCTCTAGCACTATACAGACTATTTTATGAAACTAGCATCTTCAGGAAACAGAGCGAGTTAGAGAGGATTTGGTCTAAAGGGGATTTATTGCTCAGAGGTTCCTCTTTCATAACTAAGGAGACGTAATGGGGTTCTCAGTAGTATCAACTTTGACTCAGGTTTCTCTTAAATTTCTGAGAAGAAATAAAATTTGAAAATAAAATGAGGGTTGGTATGCAATAAAAACTCTGCAAATTAGCTCAAATAATATTTTAATCCACAGTATCCATGATTTAGAAATTAAGATACTAGCTGTAGAAATAAAACATTAAAACGTATACAATAATAATAAATAATATAAAAAATACCACTAATAGTTTGCTAGTCACAATACTAAGCCATGGCATGGATAAATACAGAGTTCTGGCATGAAACTCTAGATGGCGCAGTCCGATAGGTCTAACTCAATCTGACCTAATGACATCATTATCACATGGCACAGCTGATTGTTTTTCTGCTGTATCAGTAGCCAATGAGCTCACTGCTTAATATTCAAATACCTGGCTTTTGTTTGCTGTAGCAGTTCGCAGTGCACTTCAGAAACCCTCCACCTTCCCCAGCTCCACGTGTATAGATCTGCTACGAGGTGATTCATGTATGCTATAGGGGTTATTCATATGTTGTTATATGTGAAGCAGCAATATTTCCTACATGCTCACAGCAGAATGTTGTGACTGTATTGGCAGTAGCAAGTCTTGCTCTGCCGCAGCAGCATAGCAGATCTATTCCGCCAAGACCAAATACATTAACATTGTCATGTACATTACCATGCCAATCTCTCCGAGATTTGTTATGACAGAACTTAAGTTCTAATGTTAACATGTGTGTATATAGAAGAAAAGTCACTTTTTAATACTCTTTGCATATTGCAAAACTTTAAATTCACTGTAAGTAGTCAATTGAAACCATTAAATTAAAATGTATATGTTCTATATGAAAATTGATAATCAAAGTCAAATGAGCACTTATGTCCAGCTTACAATCTGAAGTGATTACGACCTAATATTAAGGCATAATATTTAACACTTCCACTTTTTAACAATGTGGGGAAATCTTCCAAGCATTCTTTTAATTAATTTCCATCATTCTCTCTCCCTGACACTAAAGGCACTATGGACACAGATTAGGGTGGATGTCCATGAAAAATTAACAGGTTTATCTTTTAACTCGGACAACCCCCGGCCTTGTGATATATTCTACTTTTTCCCCTTTCATTTTCTTTCCGACTCTTTACTTTTCGGAGTAGAGGGAGGAAGCCTAGTAAAATGGAGCTGTGATTAAGTTGATATATTCCAGATAATAATAACAGAGTGGCTATTATACATTGGCATTAGGAGAGAGAGTTTCCCGTTCTTCAGCCCTTCCCCGACTGAAGCAGGGAGCTTCCAGAGGAAGGAGTGTGTGCAGTATCAGACCTGAAGAACTGAGGAAGAAGCCTCAGAGAATGTGGAAGGGAAGCTGGCTGGCAGTCTCTTTCATCCTGTGGACATGTCCAGGTCAGAGCATCTTGAGTGCTTTATGATCTCTCGTAAATTTGTCTCACTGTAAATATTTGTTAAAATGCCAACATTCTCATATATAATAATGCAGGTAACTCTTAAAGAAATCATTGACTCAACTTTTGTGTTGTTTCAAAGCTGTTTGCAGTTATTTTTTCAGTGGAACACATTGGAAAGAATCTGTAAACAGCTCTTTCCAATGACAGTTCACAATGACCTGCTCCAAAAATGACAAAACACCATAAAATCATCATGAAAGGAAGTCATTTCAACTTTTGCAACAAAAAAAAGGCCTGTCATATTTGTTTGCTACTTTGGTGTCAAAGACCATTTTCAAAGCTTTTTTTATTATTATTTGGATGTCAATATGCCATATTTCAATTTGGACATTAAAATGTTGTGTTAACAACACTGATACAACATAAAACATTTTTTTTTTAAACTGGCCACAAACATTTGGTGTTAATGGTGTCAAAATGCCATTTTTCAAATCTGGTCATGAACAAATCTTTGAATCTTGATGCAAATATTTGCTGAAGTGTCATTTTTCAAATCTGGATGTGAACAGCCTGGATAGTGATATGAAATCTTTGAATTTGGATGGAAATATTCTGTGTCACTAACAGTGATGCAACTATATATATATAAACATTTAATATTAATGATGTCAAAGTTCCATTTTTCGAATCTGGATTTAATAATCTGTATGTCGACATGCTATCTGGATACAAATATTTGGTGTCAGCAATACTGATGCAACTTTTTTTTTTTTTATCTGGATGCAAACATTTGGTATCTACTTTTGTGTTGTATGGATCAAACAACAGCATATGGGTTTTTGAACAACATAACCAAATTTTAATTTTGGGTGAACGATTGCTTAAAAGTCCTCATGGTGTTCCACTTCCTAGTTTATATATTTAATAAAGCCACAGTAACTGAGCTTTATATCTAAATGAAAAGCCTCTCCGTTAAGTACTCAAATGGTAATTGAATATTTCTCAAGTGTGCTTCTGTATTCAAGATTTATTTCCTATTCACACGCAGCTACAGCAGATCATATATTTTTCAAAAGGATACATGCAAGCAAAGTGTGCAAGAGGTAAGACGTGCAAGTAAAGGCATGGTGGAGGTCAGAAGTGACGAGCTCTGTACTCCATAAGATCATAGAGACCCCATCCAGGGTGGATGACTCAGCTGGTGGGGCAGGAAGCTCAATAACCTGCTGCGCCAGGGTCAGTCACACTGCCTGAGGGAAGAGGCCACCTGCTGGCAGTGTACAAAATGGCCCTGACCCAGGCAGCCACATGAGTTCAAGTCAAGTGTCTCCGTGTGAGGCTTAACGATGAGAAATATATATGTGAATCAAGACCTAGAAAAGCTTTGGGGCCTTATAACCTCCATTCAATTGGTTTTGGGAACATAGACTCATGCAGAAAGGGTAGAGGGAGCCATTTCCTCACATCAGCTACTGTAATATACTGTGCACTTTAAAAGAAAAATTAATTTAGAAATTAGAATTTCATCATAAAAAAAGCTGTTCAGCTGTTTTTGTCTACATTATGAAGTCAATGGGAACCAAAAAGGTCCAATAAGCACATAAAGGAAGTGTGAAATGAATCCATACAACTCAACTGGTTTATTCTAAGTCATCTTAAGTATGATCAAGTAAAAATGTAATCCTTTATTCACTCTTAAATCAAAACATTGATCAACACACACACTCAGACTACATCAAATATGGCGACAAGAACCTCAAACATCACTTAATGTCAAACGTCATTGGTTCTTATACATTACTTGTTCAAATTTCTTGACATCTAAAGTATCATGTTGCCAGTTTCAACAGTTTTGACATCTTTCTCTCTTCTGACTAAAGTAATAAATCTCTTGTTATTTTTTATTTTATTTATTTATTTGGAAAGTCGTAGAAATGCTATTGTGGATTTTTTTTCTTTTGCTATTAGGGCAAATGGAAAAGCAAAAATTGTATTTATAGTAGTGTCTATTCACCACTATAGAAGCTTACCCAATTATGACGACTTCTGCTTCTGAGAACCCCAGAAATGTGAAAAGGGTTCATTCAGACAAAAAACAGCTGAAACATTCTTCACAATATCTTCTTTTGGGTTCCACAGAAGAAAGTCATATGGGTTTGGAACAACATAAGGGTGAATAAATAATGAGAAAATGGCCATGTTTTGGTGAGAGATCCCTTTAAAATTATTCATTAAGTTCCTCAGAACAATTTTTATGTGTGTGACCACTAGCTTCAGGAGTGATTTTCCGAAAGCATGGTGAATAACATTTTTTTTTTTTTTATTAAATTAATCATTTCTCCCCACAGATTTCAGGAAAAAGGCATTCACGGAGACTTGAAAAAACTTAGTGAGCTCACTACCAAGGCTGCATTTTAAGGCACCGACACACGGGCTGCTGGGACTTTTTCCTGAATAGCTGACATTCTATCGGACAGAATGGAGACTTTTCTTTCATTGTTTTGTCTCTATCTGTGTTTCTTCTTTCTCGCTCTCATTTGATGGTTTCAACAGATTCTGACTCAGAGAAAGACTGACAGTTGACATTCTCCTTTTTACAATCCATCCCATACCTTTCTCTCTTCCTTTAGATCAGGAGGCACAACTGTCAGGGGAACAGGAAGGAGGAGGGATGGGAATGACGTGGAATACGGGCTCTTGTTGTATGCCGTCCTATCTCTGATTTCAGGGCAAAAGCAAACGAACAGGCAGAGCTACTGACAGATGCGTGGCAGTTCTGTGCTATTGTGTTGACAATAACGGCCGCTATCGTGGCTACGCATCAGTGTTGTCTTCTTTGCAGGGTTTTGCTGTTTATTTCTCGACGTCAGTGCTCATTTCCTCTTTATCAAGGTCAGAGTCGACATGGGACTCTGGCAAAAACAAGGCCCTCTCTATCACCTGCTGTGTCTCTCTTTGAGGATGGAGGTCTCTCTTATTTTTGTTCTCTCCTTTTAGAGCAAATTACTACACGTTTCTTGGCCAGCGCTCTTTTTTTAACGTGCACATGCAAAAATTGTCCATGACTGGAAATGCTGCCGTTGTAATCGAATTTGTCCATGTGGAAAAACAATACATACAAGAAAAACACTTAATGCCTGGTATTTTGTATACATGTCAGATCACATGAGTGTTAAGCTAAATTGGGGCCATTTATGCATTGTGTGCAAGAGACGGAAGAGGGATTCATACAGACATTAATCTTGCTCTCACAGCCCACATCTATTGTATGCAGTTATCCTGGGTAGAAAAGCAAATGAATATAGCTGTATAGTAAGTCTTATTTGAATGTAAAATCTGAACTCTTTAAACAAATTGAAATAAAAACTCTTTAAACAAAATGCATTTTTTTAAACGGATAGTTTACCCAAAATGAAAATTGGGCCATTATTTATCACCCTAAAAAATAGAGTAAAACACAAGAGATTTTTTCTGTACAATAAACAATATATTTCTGTACAATAAAAGTTTGTTTATAAAAAAAACTTGTAAATAAAACAAAGATATTAAAATACAATTTTATTATTACAACTTTAATTTCACCTTTAATTCAACAAGTTACTTGACGTTTCTTTGTATTTATTTGTGAAATTTACTAGCAATTTCTGAATAAAAACAGTTTCAAAGTAAATCATACACAGTTTTTTTTATGTGTCAAGAAAAAAAACCACCAAGAATGTACTTGTGCATTTTGTTTCTCATCCACAAGCAGCATATTAGATTTTTGTAAGGTCGAAGTTAAGTTATGAAATAGTTCTAGCATGTTCTAGTCAAATTCAATGTGGTAAATCAAATATGAGAACATGGAAGATGAGATTTGAGAACCGCAGCAGATTTTCAGAGAATAAATCATTCTTCAAACAAATCTAAAATAAAAACCCTTCAGAAAACTTGATATGGACCATCCTGTATGGTGATTTTTGACAGCTGTAGCCACTATGAACAACAAAAGCCAGATGTACATGATCTTAAGCAAACATTTGCATACTCATTTTCTCGTTCTCTTTTGTCTGTTTGTGTATCACAGAGATTTGTATCAGCACTCCTGAACAGTAGAGTTATGCTGCTGAGTGTAAAGTTTATTTGTCTGTTCTGTTTTGTCTTTTGGATTTAGTAGAGCTGATTTTACTAAAGCCATGACATTTCAAAGATGAATAATATCATATTCGACTCAGCTATGACTTAAATGCAACAATTGTCTCGATGGCCCAGTACAATAGAAATAATAAAGTTTTAATTAGTTCCTTTCCTGATAAGTGCTGCACGGCATTGCAATACGAGTAGCGGTAATAATAGTAATAATGAAAGTCTGGGTACTGAAATATCAGATAATGCCATTGGGTCTTAATGCCAGCAGGGTCCTATCCTCGATAACTGTGACTACAGATATGCTGGAAATCGCCAAAAAAGCTGCCATACATCTGAAGTGATGTGTTATTGAGTTGCGTTTGTAATTCTGAATAGACACTGTCCGCATGGTCTTCACAAACTCACACAGGATACAATTGAGCTGTAAGCCAGCTGTCACTGCCTTGATAAACTCAATAGCTTCTGGACAGAATCGACTCACAAAGGGTACAATAACTGCTAAACAGCTAACTGTCCACATCTCATATCCCCAGTGCTCTGATAAATTATAAAACTGTTGATGAAATCGTTCTGTCCAGTCTAGATACATGTGAAATATTCTTGAACTATAAGGAATGGTCTTAAAACCCCTTTTTGTAAAGCTCACTGCTTTATCCAGAGACACACACAGTTGCTTACTATGATAAAAAGATGAAAATTTAAGCCTTTCTTCAGTCAAGTCAAATAAAAACATTAGCCACGTTTACTTGGACACTTTTTGTTTCAATAGGAATGACTTCATTCTAATTGATGAATCCAAACATAGTTTTTACATGAAATCTAAATTAAGTGATCTGATTAATGTGCGCGTTTATATGTCACAAGCTGTGCAATGATGCTTTTATTAATTCCCACACCCCAAAACAAGATGTCACAAGCAAGCACTTGTGGGACAACGTTGTCCTGCATCACTTCACAGACGATGAGCGGAAAGATAATTGTAGATTGACACAACACTCATTTATTATATTCAACAACAACATCAGCTCGTTCCATGCGTCATGCATCATTATGCTATTTCTACATCACTGGACATGCAAAAAACTTTCCAGTTTCAGTTTTCAATCTGATCAAGTGAAATTTCAATCAATTTGGGCATTTTTATTCCGATTGAGGTGTTTACATGGAGCATTTTCTTTTGGATTGGACTTTTAAAACAAATGTAATCAGAATACAATGCTCCATGTAAATGCATCAACTGACGAACTCACAACAATCAAATATAGTGATCTGTCAAACTTCATTGGCTCATGTATATCACTTGACCAAACACTGTGGCATTTGAAGTATAATGTTGCCATTTTCAACATTTTGTGGTTCACATCACCATTGTGTCACTAAATTAACTTCATGCTACCTTTATGTTCTTTTTGGAGCTTGAAAGTTTTGGGTCCCATTGGCTTTCATAATATGAACAAAAACAGCTGAACCGTTCTTCAAAATATCTTCTTTTGTGTTTTACAGGGAAAAAAAGAAAATATGGGTTTTTAAATGACATGAGAGTGAATAAATGAGAAAATATTGTTTGGGTGAAAGTAAAAAAAATTAAATACAATAATTTGCATTATTATTATTAATAATAATAATAATAATAATAATAATAATAATCTTATTTCAATTTATTAATTCTTAAATATAACTGTTTATTCATCCAAAAAATATTTAACTGGTACCTTTGTTCTCAAAAAACTGGACAAATGAATATAAAATGACATCAGCTTGACAGCTGGAAACATGGTTTTCAATTTATATTTGATTTCTCCAATACCTCACTGCATGTCCTCAAATTAGATGACAGTGTGAGAGTCTCTCTATTTCTCTCTCTCTCTTGCACACCTTTATCACAGCATGATGTCTTATGGACTTTTGCGGACAGAGACATTGTTGGCATTATAGGGGTTACATGAGGCCAAAAGCAGCTCCTTTCTTTCTAGTTAACTTCTTCGATTGATCTATTACACTGTGGCCATAAACCAGACAGATAAGGAGCTCCCTAGCTTTTTGGTAGATTGCACGGTGCTCTTGTTCTGAGGTTAGTAATAACTTTCGAGTGTGGGACACGGCAAATGGACATTGGCACAACAGAAAAAGAAAAATAGATTTATCTATCTAATGGATAAAGTCTCGGACAGAGCAGCGTCATACTGGAGCGAGAGCCGAGTGGCAGAGGGAGGGGTCGGGGGGCTTTATTCCTGGGGAAATGAGAGATCTGGAATCCGTCGACACCTAGATGGATGAGAGTGTAGTTAGGAATGGATGACCTTCTTTCTATCTGTCACAGATATTTGTAGAAATACTGGACCCTGATTCAGGTCCATGCTGTGCAGGTGTATTCTTATTTATTTCTGGGGGCAAATGCAGAAGCGAGAGATGTATTAAAATGTATAAAAACAAATATAAACTACTCACCTTCATGTAGTTTAAAAAAGAAAAACACATTGTTTTATATATATATATATATATTGCCACCTGTGGTCTGAAGAAATGGCCACTGAACGAATAAGTGAATAAATCTTTTCTGGTGAATCTTTTTTGGTTTTTTGATTCATACTCGAGGAGGAGAAACATGTCAAAGTTTTGATCAAGTTAAGAATTTAGAGGCCTTAGAAATGTGTATCAAACATGATACAGTAGGCTGAAAAGGGTTAAAAAGCAACCTGTACATCCTTCAAAATATCTCTTTTTGTGTTCCATGGAGGAAAGACAGAAATTCTGATGACAGAATTTTCATTTTCGGGTGAACTATCCCTTTAAGCTTTCTCTCTCTTTCTCTTTCTGTCAAGCATCTTACTGCCATCAAAGTCAAACACTCCAAAAGGCCTAAATTACGCATGCTGTGCAGGCCCTCTCGCCAGCCTGTGATATGTTTAAGCCAATCCCGTAATAAAAGATGCGGCCATACATATTCATGATAGGAATCTAGTAATTAGTGAACCCCCCCACAACACATACACACATGCACACATTAAACACACACTTACACCACTCAACCTCATGCATATTTATTGCTGTGGCCCGGCAAACAAAGACACTGGCAGTCCGGGGCATTCTCCATTAACACAGGCAGCAGCGTGTGATGGTGGTGATAGCAGGCCTGCCACTCACAGAGGCTGCGTTCAGGGCCCACGCGTCCCCCCTGCGCTGGAGGGAGGAGGGAGAGCGAGAGAGGATCTCCTCACTGGTGGCTGCCTTTCCTCTTTGAGTCCCCTAATTTCCACTTTGCTGAAATGCAACCCGGCATCATTATTGCATCAGGATTGAAAGGCGGCTATTGAAAGCCTCTCTGCAATGTCAGGAGCTCTATGCCGGCGGGACACTCCCAAAGGGATGGGGCCTGGAGTAGTACACACATGCACACAAGCACATACGAAGAAAAACAAACACGTATGGCTTTGTGCGCACATACAGTGCAAAACGCATGCATGGATGTCATATATACCAAAGCTGTGGATGTTGTATATTAAATTAAACAACAAAAGCTGCAGATTACGCCAGTTATATAGATTGCTCGCAAATTAAATTACAAACCAGATGTGAAAATATTTGTTTCATCATTTATTATCCCTGAAAAGGCCTGAGGCAACCACACAGCCACTGACACTTCCTCGGTTTCAAATGCTCTCAAGATTATGAAGAATTTCAGCTCACCCTTAAGAGGAAATATGTAATAATCCAGACATAAGAGCTATTAGACACTCAATCTGCTTGAAGCCCATTCATGCATTCAGGCTAGCCTGTGGCTCGAGGTGACATCATTATCAAGGGGCTCATAGGTCTCCTGCTACAGTTTGTCTCAATATGTCTCACGTGTCAGCCCAGGAGGACAGATAGATGCATAAATGCAAGCAAAAGTATGAGGGTCAATGATAAATAAGTGTGTGCATGATTAAAAAAAAATGAAATTAGGAAATTAAAGAAACTTAAAAAAAAAAAAAAAGCGTGCCAAGTTCTTAAAAATATTTCAAATGATTTTTTAAAATACAATTTTCAAGTAAAATGAACAATTACATGACTCTAAAAATCTCATGTGGTGCAACCATCAAGTAAAATGTAATAATATACCTTCTTAACACCTATAATAGGTATTACCTTGCTAATACCTAACAAATATCATGAATTATTAATTTATTATAATTACAAGTATCATTATGTCTCTGAAGAGTCATACCATATTACACTTTACAACCTAAACTACTCTTGTCATGTCATAAAAAGGTAAAATTAGCTCATATTTTAGGAGACTGGCTGACCTTGACAAGCAGTCATAAGCATTTAGAGAGGTTGGTCCTCTATATGATATCATATCCCGTTTTTGTCTTTTTATCTGCATACCTTGACTTTTTGCTGGGAAAAAAATCTAAACGAATTTTAATTTAGAAATTGCAAATATGCTCATCATAGTATAGATGTGTAAAATTTAATTAAATTAAAAGTTTCAGAAAAAAAAAAAAAAAAGCAATTGACCTATAAACAGATGTATTCAAAGTCACAATGCACTGAAGGTAAATTATGCTAGCCAATTTTTTCTCAAAGAAAAAAAAACCCTACGAAAAAGCAAACTATGGTTAATTGCTTATAATGAACTTTGTAAAGAGCATATCTTAAATCACTAAAATCACTAAAAAAAGAAAAAAAAATCCACAATCATGACCGTATTAAAAGGTGTTGATGACAATTATGATCTCAGGGTCAATTTTATAATGCAATGCTGGATATTACATGCTATCTGCATGTGATCCTTACAGTGTAGCTTTTCAGAGAGAGGGTCATGACTGCCTCTGCAGGTGCAGATATGGTGTATATATGCAGGGGGGCCCCATGTGTGATCTGAATGGCCCAGTTGCGAGCGTGTATGCTTTTGCGAGTGTTCCTATTCACCGAATTTGTGCTTCTCATCTTTGATTGTGACACAAAGTGAGTAGAAAGGTTGAAAATGACTTTGAAAACCCTCTGCTGAAGCGCTGGTCACCAGAGGTGGGAGTGACTACAGGAGACAATTACACTTGCACAGCGTCTAATCCTTCAGAATGACTGAGACGTGGGACAGAGAGAGGACAAAGCAGATAAAACACATTTGCGCTAGTGAATTATAGCCGGGCTCTGGTAGACGGATTGCTCTCTTGAGCATCTCTGTGTTTTTACTGTCCTCCAGGGTCCCACACCTGTTCATTCCTTCATGGACACTGTATCTAAAAGGTGATATGGACAAATTCAGTGCATAGCGCAAAAGGACATTTTACACGGTACACAGTTACTGCAAGTTTTCATTCCATTTTCAATGGACGAGAGGCACTGGCAGTGAAAGTAGCACTGAGCAAGATAAAAAGAATCACATCCTTTTGTTCAGACAGTGCAGGAGTTATTCTATATGTCTACATTAGTTTCCATAGTAAAGCCTAGATACATAAAAGCCATTGTGGAAAGAGACCTTGGAAAACAAGAAAGTTTGCCTCTGTTTGTAATTCTGAACTCATGTAACAGCAGCATAAGTTGTGTCTCCAAAAAACACTCTCTCATTCACTCAATTTACATATTTTAAAGAATAGGGAAAGTATGAGCCAAAAATGATTGAATTTGTACTAATATTGTAAATAATCCATTACAACATAATTAGGTGTCAGCACTGTAACTTAGCGTTGGTTGCCACCCCTCGTAAAAATTAGAAGAAGACACAGTTTGTAGCTGCTACTGCTGCTCAAAATCATGTTGGAGGAGATGACAGAAAGCGAAACACTCTAAAAAGTTAGCTTGCCATTGTCACAGTTTTTTGGATTCCATAAAAAAGACACCAGTGAAGACACAGACACTAATGTGCAATGTACAACATTATTGGCATTTGTCAATATACGTTCTTATGCAATCTTGCATCCTTGTGTTCTCCTACTACGTCATCATTAACTGTCGAAGTTCAATTCCGATAACCAAGAACACAAGAGGATGCATAAAAGTGTCCGGATGTGTTCTTGATATCGAGAATGTATCGAATTCAGACTTCATAAGAATTGAACTCTTAGAAACGTTGTCGTTTTGTTTCGCTTAATTTTAAATAAGTGATTTTTTTTTTTGGCATATTAAAAAGAATCTCATCATTGACAAAGCAACATTAAATATACATAGTCGTTTTCATAAATACACACAGTAAAATAAAAAGATTATATAAGAATAATGTATAAAATGTCAATAATAATATGAAATCAATCATGTATGTTATAGCATTTGTTTTTGCTGTTATGTTGTATTTATTGTGAATTGGCCGCTACTTATAATGTGCTGGGACTGTTCACAACGCATCTCAATTGCCACACAAATGCGTTCTGTCTTTGCGTCCTTACGATTTAATACTTTCAAGGAAGCCTGGCAAGACTGGTCTACACAAGAACGCATGTCTGTTCTTTGGATTCTTGAAATTGAAAAACAGCCTATAAATCCAAAAACTTAAATCAGACTTATTCAGATGGAAATGCATTTCCAAAAAACTACATTTCAAAATCTGATTTTAAACCACACATTTCACAAAAAACTAATCAGGTTCAAATGACACTGAAATCTGATTGTTCAGATTGAGACGCAACAGAAATTGGATTTAATCAGAATTAAAACCACCTACACAATTTTTTTTTTTTTTTTTGCAGATTTAATGGTTTTCATTATTCAGATTACAAAAGTAAACCAATTTGAGTTGGAAAAAAAACAGCTGAACAAAATCTAAACAAAGCATAAGTGACCTCTGATTTAGCTTACGGAACAGTTATTATAATTAAGTGGCAAAAACTGCTAGGTTCAAAAATTGCCAGAGAAAAACTATAATTATGAGGTACTGACACTTTGCTAATTTGTGTTAACTTAGCAGAATTAAACATATTATTAGACCAATACACTGTAAGCGGCTAAAAATATTTCTTTGTTTGAAAAAAGCCCATATGTTTGTTTCTTGCTCTCTGCAATGCTATTATTTGTTTCCCTATAGGGACTGTTCAAACATAATCAAGGTTAATGTTCATTTACAAATATACTATGATTCACTGATGTTCATTTATAATTAGAAAATGTAGAAACTTAACATGAACTAAGATTAATAAATATAATAAAAGTATTACCATTGCAAGTTCATCATATTTAATGCATTAACTCATGTTAACGAACAGAACCTTATTTTAACCCTTGTACGACCTTTTGGACATTTTTGTTCTTTTCAGTTTAGTTTTTTTTTATCATTTTGCCTGTGTTATTGCCAACTGCATACATTTTGGCACAGATGTGTATTTTTATTGGAATTTTACTATTTCACTTCAATTTCCTTTAATAAATCTGTTTTGCACTAGGTGCAAAAAATGGTTTCTCTCAGGACCTTAAGGACAAAAATGTCCCAATTGAAACCCATTAAAACTGCTATTTTTAAATCGCAGGCCATTTAACTGTAAAATGATGCAATTTTTGTTAATAGGTTTACTTCAGCAATAATCTGCCATGGGTCTTCTTTAAAATGAGACCAAACTTAACTCTGTGCTCCCAAGCTTAAAATTTTTTGACATGGACATATTTGTCCTCTATGGACCTATGTGTAACTTTTTTTAATTTGACGCACAAGGGTTAAATGATTAAATGTAATGAAGCTGCTCATCTTTTAGAGACAATAGGGCACATTTTATTTCCATCTTAAAACAGTAACAGAAATTAACTAACTTCACCAGAGTCTGTCTAATATAACAACCAAAACCCTCCTAAATTAAAAACCGGATTACCGCACAGAAGTGCCAGACTCCACATTGATCCTCTAATTGTGTGGAGAACAATGTATTAAATTCATATTTTTTCTCCAATAAGACAAAAGACACTGAGGAAGAGGGGGAGGTGAGGCAGTTCGAGATGAATCATGAACGATGTCTTACTGAATCAAAGAGCAATGTGGCTCTTCAGAGCTGCATGTCACCCAGACCCTGAATGTCACAGGCCTCTGATGCTTGACTAGGTGCCATTTTGAGATGTTTGCGTGGAGGGATGAAGAGGAGAGGCCCCGAGGTGTTCTGTCTCCCCTGTCCTGAAGTCTTACCTGAAACCTGTCTGCTCCGAGCACGCCGAGACCGGACAGAGCAGACTTTGAGCTTTAGAGGGATTTAAGTTTTCTGAAAGGTAGGGAAGTGTCAGTCCTGAATGGCTTTGATGTTTTTCCACACAAAACTCTACGATACACAGCTCAGAGAAAAGTTTGTGGACAAATAGGGAAATTGGACTTTCTCTCTCTCTCACACACACCAGAAAACCCCCTCCAGCTGCTAAAGTCACAGAACCTGGGCTCCGGTCCAATTTTAATGGGGCGGCCCCTGATTAACTGGTGCAGTGGTCAAACCCACTTTAACTAAGTATATTACACGTCTCCATTTAAATGTGTAATTTAACTTACTTTAAATGGATCATTGTGCTCTTTTCATAAAGGTGAACACGGAAGAGATTAAACTTTAAGTCATTATGTTTCCATAAAAGAGGATTCTTCGCAGCTCAGAATGAGGTAATATTTTTTTCCGATGACTTTTGCGAGGGAACGCCGGACCTGTCGATTGGTTTTCATTCACCTGGCGAGCAGCGAAAAAGGTCCATTGCATAAAGACAATAGAGGCACACTGTGGTAGTCAAAGGCTTCGTACCAGAGAGAATGAGGAAAACCTCAAAAAATAGGTCACTGGGACCAATTTCATGTTTCTGTGTGGTAAAGACAAATGGATTTGCTCCTCTGTAATTTTTTTTGGACAGAGAGAAATGATGAATAAAATTAATTGAACCGTCTGGGCTGGCTGCTTTTCTCTTCCATTTTCCTTTTTTTGCTTGTTCGTATCCTTCGTCAAACGCTTTTGTTAAGTTTTCCAGTTTTGGTTTCTGTATTCTAAACATTGCGAGCCCTAATGGGGATAAGTTAACATGTTTGGTTACACTCAAGAAAAACTGGTTTGAAGTAGTGTACATCAAAAAGAGCTTAGTCTGGTTTAGATGAAGCTTCATTTCTTCTTTTTCTTATTAGCACTGGCAGAGCATCAAATCCAGTCACAGATTGGTAGATCTCACAAACATGTTGTCTCATGACAACTCTGGCCTTTGTTTGCTACTCCTCATTTTCTTTTAAGCCACAGCGCACCAATTCAACGCTCTCCAGAAGTGTGTTTACCGTTGTGCTACGTTAGATTGTTTGTTGAAATAGAGCTCTATCAGATACAGATGAGCTTTTGGAAACAAAAGAGGAGCTCTCATGGAGTGTTGCGAGCCAAAATTAAGTTTGATCATCATTCAAAGGTCAGAGGTCACAAGGGCATCTTTTGTTTTATATGTAACATGCAATATTTCAAGCTAACAAAGCAACTTTATTTTGGCACATTCCACAAAAAAAAAAAAGGCTACTGATTTGAAGCATTACGTTTTTAAAGCATTTTTAGAGGCACTAATTGTGTTTCTTTTTGCTGTAAGAACTATTAAACTACATAAAATAATAGCTACTGAAATCGTTTTAAATGCTACAAATGTCTTAAAACCTTTGGTTTGACTCATTCTCTCTTCCTGTGTTCAGTACTGTGCAAAATTCAGAATTCAAAGAGATTTATTTGTAGTTTATACATTTTTAACCCTGTCTGTCTTAAAATTAATTTACCATAAAATGAATATCTATCTATCTATCTATCTATCTATCTATGTTTTTATTGCAATTGTGCATCCTGTTTGCTGCCTTCAAATTCCACTAAAAAGCACTAACCCTAACCTAACCCTAGCCCTTTGAAGCAAACAAACTAAGCTGACATTACAACAAGGTTATTGAAACCTGTTATCATTAGGGTTGTAAATACATTAAAATATAGAGCACGTCATTCAAATGCAGCTCTCTATAGCCTGCAGACTTCTCTTGGAAGACAAGAACATGCCTTTGAGGTCGGTGAGTAAAATTAATGAATCTATCAATAATCCAGGAATCTCTCAATATGGTAGCTAAAACCAAGACATTAGGAAAACTTGTCTTTTCATTGTGATCTGAAACCAGTTTCATATGTGTGTGGACAGAAGGTCTGGGTCAGTATAAAAATGGGTGACTTCTCCCACAAATCACTCACCTAAACAGTGCTCCACTTTCACATATTCTCCTCAAGTTATCAAAGATTTGAGCAATAAGGCCCTCATTTTTCTGTTAATGTCAGTCAGGGAATTATTAAAGCATTGACAGTTCCAAAAGAAAATGAAAGGCTGCCTACAACGACATGTTTGACCTTATATTGTGTGAGAAAGTTCTGCCACGAGTCTCATTATACCCGTGATTACAGTCAATCCCCTTAACTCTGCCTATAGAGGCTACAGTAATTACTCTCGCACAGCATGCAACTCAGAGAAATTATGTTCAGAAATACTTTTCTCCACCTTTGCTTTTAGCTCCCATCTACCTTAATTCACTGATACGTACTTTCAAAAAAGAGAGGTGGATGTCAAGTCTTGGGCCACCTTTTTTTTAACCTTATTCAGAGTAATCAGAAGACAGAAAAAAGAACAAGTTGAAACACTAACATGTGACATGGGTAAACAAGATGTTTTTGGGTCTGTTATGTGATTCCAGTGAACAAATACTTCCTGCTTGTTGCGCTGTCACACTTATGTGTTCAAATCTAGTTAGCAACATCTAATTTTTTTCCTGTCCTCACTACACTTTCCCTTATAATAAAAAGTGCAAAACACTAAGAAAGAAAAAAGGATAGGGGAGATTGGGGTAAGATGTTCCACTTTTTTTATTTATAATTAAAGAAATTAGATAATTCACCTAATCATATTTCACATTTGATTACATATATGGTATGACTTTTCAAAAAAAATAAAAATAAAATCAAGCTCATAAAGGGTGAGTTGAATCATTGGCGAACTGTAACTGATTAATATTTCAAACCTAAATATGAATATAAACACATAAAAAAACTACTAATGCACAACTCCATTATATAATTTTATTTTGCTGCTAAATATAACATTACATTAATCAGCCAGGAAAAGAGATTTGAGCATATGTGAGAAGTAATGTAGCAAAGAGTCAGTAAGGGGTTAAATCATGTGGGTTGTACCTGTAATGAACTTCCTTTAATGACTGCACTCCGCTTAAAGTTGATAATTGAATGAAGAAACAGTCTTTATTTGCCCTGAGCCAGAAAATAATTTGTAAATTCATTTCCAAAGCTGAATGCATTTTTTGTCCTTTTTAATGCCTTGTTTTACTAATTTCCCATGCCATGTGTTCATGCAAAGCACTCGTGTTTAAAAAAACTGATGACATTGATAATTATGTGACTTCTTGTTAAATAGAAAAAAATAATAATTAAAATGAATTACTGAACATGCATGAGTGAAAACAGCAACTTTGCACAAACCTCTGAACCAGCATAGTTGGCTGAAAATGAAAATAAAACAGAAACAGTCCCCACATTTTCTTTTAGGGGCAACCAGAGGCAAGACGGGGGGGGGGGGGGAACAGAGGG
>NW_015629561.1:1108864-1150237 GCF_001515625.1 Sinocyclocheilus rhinocerous
AATCTGAGCATATTTCAGGCATGTAATTAAAACTGAGCAATGAAAAGACAAGGTAACACAGGCTATGTTGAGACAGCTAGACAAATAATTTTTATGCAAATATAATTAAGCTGTAGCCAGAGATATGATAATTAGCTGTTTATTGCAAACCGATGTGCAATGTCTTGTTACAAAGACTAAATGTAAACAGCGCTCTCAAGTCTGGGTTGAAAAGACTGAGATTAAAAAAGGGAACATGGAACGACAGTCTATGAGATGCAAGTGGCTCAATTTATCAAGGCCCTATTGTTGGGAGACTAATTAATTTGTTTGTGTGATTGCTTTGCTGGGCATTTTACACGGCTAAAAACAAGACTGATAACCTCAGTCACCTCAGAAAAAGCCTTGAAATCCCAGGGAGAGGAAAGTTTTCATTAAACCGCCGTACTCCCTTCTTCCTCCGTTCCTTTTTGTTATAGGTTATCATTGAAGCAGCCTTCCAGAAGATCCTATTGTGTTAGTGTGCTTATCAGACTTTGACAAAAGCTTGAGGCTGACATCACGCTGGCCAATGAAAAAGTCCTGGCCCGAGATCTGAATCGCCTTGTTGTCGAAGGAGGTGAGCCCCTAAACCTCAGTCTCACACGGTGACTTGTGCTAAATAAGAAATCAACCATTTCACTGATATTAAGAGAACGGAGATGCCAAAAAGACAAGCAAGCATTACTCTCACCTGCATGTGAAGAGGCTCATAGTCTCTTAAAGAAACAGCTCACCCAAAAAAGAAAATTCTGTCATCATTTACTCACCCTCATGTTGTTCCAAATCTTGACTGTCTTTCTTATGTGGAACACAAAAGGAGACATTTTTAGTAATGTACTAATCACACTTTTCATGCAATTACAATAAATGAGGACCTTCTAAGCTTCAAAAATTATTCAAAGTCCTACTGGAAAAAAATCAGAAAATTAATATAAGGCAAAATTGTTAAAAATATAAATATAAAAACAATTTAGACTTGCTAATGAAAAATGGACATAGTCTGGTGTTATTAAAATGAACGAATAAAGTATTTATTTGACATTTTTTCTAAAAACAATTCTATAAAAGAATATTATATACCTCAACACATTCTAAACTGAAAAAGTATCACGGTTTCCACAAAAACATTAAGCAGTACAACTGTTTTCAACATTGATAGTAATAAGAAATGTTTTTTGTTTTGTTTTGTTTTTTTTAGCTTATTAGAATGATTTCGCAAGGATCATGTGAGACTGAAGACTGGAGTTATGGCTGCTTTGCCATCACATGAATAAATTATATTTTAAAATATATTAAAACACTGTTATTTTAAATTTTAATATTTTTCACAATATTACTGTTTTTACTGTATTGTAATCTAATAAAAGCAAGGCTTGATGAGCATTATAGACGTTTAAAAACATTTAAAAAATCTTACCAACCTCAAACTTTAAATGGTAGTGTATATTTGAATAGTGATATGAATATTTAATTAAGTATATCTATGCAGGTTTTAAAGCAAAAGTTCGTTAAAACCGCTTATCAGAGGAAATAAAGGCCACCTAAGCAATGCCAAAGTCAATCACAAAAAGACATGTTAGTAACACTTTACAAAAAGGTTAAAATTATTTAATGCACATCATTTAATAATCTAGGGTGATGTCAATTTATAAATATACTATAGTTCATTGTTAATTTGTGTCATAATATACTAATTCATGTTATATTTACACAATTTGAAATTATAAAAGTGTATTAGTATATTCAAAAATGAAGACTGGCCTATATTAACAAATGATGTGAAAAAGTACAGCCACACCAAACTTCCACCTTGTAATCTTGTAATAGTTCATTCCTGCTATAGTCACTGTGCAGTTGTTCATTTTTGACTCATGTCTTATTTGCATCAACAATGTTCAGAAGCAAAAGGTTTGATGACCCTGGTTTGACAGCTATAATATCATGGCTAATATCTTCTTCATGGACTAACGCGTTGCCTGCTTTGTTTGTGCAACAGGTATGCAGTATCCACATGTCTGCTTAATAGAATTTCAGAAAGAAAAAGAGAGAACTAAATTAGTGTTGTCCCCCCATGAAGGTAATTACAACCATTCGCTCGTTAGCATTTTGATGATATTGATTGAAAATGTAAGGAGGTGAGGGATCCTTTCACAGACGACAACAAAGATATAAATCATAATTTGAGTTATTAATATCCGCCGCGCTATTAGTTTGGTGATTTATGGACCTTTACAAAGAGGCTGATTAGAGGGGCAAGGTTGGGTAATCTTCTGAGAGGGCTCTTATTAACACATAATTTTTCCATGAGAATATCAATGAATGCTGTCTTGTCATTATTGACAGAGTAGTGATGCGGCTCTCCTCTCACTTTGTGTGCACCCCTCTCGGCTCGTTTGCACTGGCACAGAGTACAGAAGCCGCAGCATATTCAATCTTGTGTTCCCTCCAGAGGTTTCTGACAGTTATGCTTAGGGATACGCTCTTTGTTTCTTCTGTTTCTCTTCATTTTATTCTCTTTTATTAATCTGGATTAATGAGTTAAACAGTCAGTCCCAGGCCAACATTCCTTGAGAAATACTTCACCCAAAAATGAATTCTGTCAAAACGTCCCTCTGTTTATCATACAGTATATTTAATTATACAAGTATACCATTCAAAAGTTTGGGGTTGGCAATAATTTTTTTTTACAGTAAAAACAGAAATATTGTGAAATATTGTTACAATTTAAAACAACAGTTTTGTATTTTAATATTTTTTTTAATTTATAATTGTAATTTATAAATGTACTTTATTCCTGTAATGGCAAAGTTGAATTTTCAACAGCCATTTCTCCAGTCTTCAGTGTCACATGATCCGTCAGAAATCATTGTAATATGCTGATTTGCTGCTCAAGAAACATGTCTTACTATTGTCAATGTTGAAAACCGTGATACTTTTTTTCAAGGTTCTTTGATGAATAGAAAGTTTTTAATTGCTTTTAATTATTTTAATTATGTAATTACCACACCTGCTGAATAAAAGTATTAATCTCTTAAAAAAAAATCTTGCTGGCCCCTTTTGAAGGTAGTGTATTATGTATTTTAATTATGTTTATAATTATATATATTTAATTTTGGTCGGTCTCCTTTTGTGTTCCACTGCAAAAAAATTTAAAAATGCCATGCCTTTTTACGAGCAAAAGTGTTGATGGAGAGGCTGATTGTTGTGTTTGCTGTCCCCTGGTGTGCTGGTGAGGTCTGGGCATCTGGAGGCAAGACAACTCACTGGGCCTTTCCCCTGTTCCGTTCCTCCCCTTTCCTGGACCCCTGACGTGCCCAGACACTCCTCAAACAACAACTGTCTGCCAGCTACAGCCTAATCCTTTGCAGGTGACCCAAGCAAGGGCCCGTGCAGAGCTTTCCAGGCAGAACCAGGGCCGTGAGGATGAGGGGGGGAACGAGCAGCGCAGAAACGCCCCACTGCATCCTCAAAAACCAGGCCCCCCAACTTAACTCCTTCAGAACTTGCCAAAGTATGGTTATTTTTACCGTCATTATTCGCATACTCCACAGCACAAATGTTGAAATCACATATTTAGGCGTGTTACTGGCTACTGTCCATTTACATCAAATGCAAAACATGACTACAGACGTATTGGAAGGTTATTTGGCGCCATGGTGAACATCGCAACGTCGCAATCTCACAAAGTTCTGTTATAATCAATGAATCTATTATTTACATCGTGTCTACGCTTTGGTTTGTTATAATGAGAGAATTTGCGTGACTTAGCACTGAAAAAAACCCCGGTGTTGTTTTGAGCGGTGAGGGAACACTTAAACTTAAACAGAATAATGTCACGGAGGTCAATAAATAAAACTGTAGAAGAATAGCAGAATGTAATAGAATAGCCTACATGACATCCGTGTGCTTCTGAGCACATGCGCACTTTGGCCAGAGCTGTAATAATACGATTAAGGTGTTTACATGCCTGTTTATTGCAATTAAAATAGGTGTACGCCACATAGATTAATGCGATTATGATTACTACGATTATGAGCTTAATCACATTATTTTGATCTAAGTATTGCGTTTACATGAGGTAAAGTTGAATCCCGTTATAATCGCATTATGATGGTGCATGTAAACGCACTCAATGTCTTTTTTATCAGTACTCTTAGTTCCCAATGATTGAAGGAAAAACTTCAATCAGAAACTGCTGATAACCTTGGACTAGAAGGAACTTTTAACAGTTGGTTGCTTTCTGGTGGACTGAAATGGTGAAAAGCTTCAGGAGAAAACATGCATACGGTACAATGAAGCTCAAAGTAGAACAAAGATAGAGTTTTAAATGAAAGTTTGAGATGAGATTGTTTAATTCTGTCAATCATAGTGCATGTCTATATACACAGAAATATAATAAATGACAAACATTGCTCTATTAAGAGTTGATACTGCCATATGCGTTGCCTATGTAAGCAATAAAAGGCACAAGGCTGTGATGTATTGAGAATAAGTCCAGGCTGAAGGGCATTGTTAGGCACAACATGAAGCGGAGTGAGCAGCTGCAACCCCTTCAGCCTTGACTTATCCACAATACAGTACAGCCTCTTATACCTTAATGCTTTTATAAAATTGTTATCACACAATACAAATAGTTAAACCAAAAATTGATGTGTTGGACGTTTTTACTTCATATGACAATATATTTCATATGGAATTTTTAGATATGTACATATATTACATTTACATATGGGATAAAGAAATTTTCACAATACATATTGTTTCAAAGAAGACCCTAGTGAGCAAAGGCAACTCCACTAGATGTTCAAGTGAAGAGAAGAAAAACTGAGAGAATGTGAAAGCCCAATCTTCTCTGAAAGACATTACAATAAATGTACATATGCTAAATAATATTTTGCTGTACATTATATCAAATAATAGTCATGTGTATTATAGTAGTATTCAAAAGAGTCATGCAATGTGATAATTTGTACATTACTGTTGTGTATTTTTAATATTTATGAAGGAAGTCTCTTATGATTTTAAGGCTGCAGGCTTACTAAAAACAGTAATTTTGTGAAATATTATTGCAATTTAACATAATTATCATCTATTTTATTCTTTTTTTTATTATTTATAATTCATTCCTGTAATGGTGAACCTGAATTTTTAGCAGCCATTACTCCAGTCTTCAGTGTCACTTGATCCTTCAGAAATCATTATGTTATGCTGATTTGGTGCTCAAATAAACATTTTTTTATTATTATTATCAATATTTACTATCAATGTGAAAACAGCTGTTTAATAATTTTTGGTAACAATGTAAAAGTCTTTACTGTCACCTTTGATCAATTTAATGCCTCTTTGCTAATGAAAATAAATAAATACATAAATAAATAAATACTTATTAACCCCTAACTTTTGAAGAGTGGTGTAAAAAAACTTTCTGCTACAGTTAAAAAGAGGGTAATTGTGATTTTATTTCTAATGATGTCACAATGTGACTTTATATCTTAAAATGTTACTTTGTTTCTTATTTTATTATCGCACATTTACCTGATTTAGTTTTCACCAGAAACAGGGGCAGAAACAGGCTTTGATAAACATGAGAACTTAAGGACTCAAAGCGAAAATAACCAACAGTGAATAGTGTGTCTTTTTAGCTTTTTCTTTCTTATTTCAAGCTTGTGCAAGAGCTATTTCTAGAAAATCACCGAAGGTCCTTCTTTTACATGATTCTGGTTTCCCCAGACTTTCAGAAGTAATCACGAGATATGGGACTACACCAAATCTTAATCAAACACCATAATGGCTTAATACAAGCTTAACACAAAGAGATCAAATCAAGTCTCTCATGAACACATAATCAGTTTAAAAGCAAGAGTGCTGATTGAAGATTAATTTTAGTCCCCGTGGCGTGTACTAGTAAATAAAGTTATACAAAACGAAAAGGCATTAGCATTTTTCCTCTTATGATCATTTTGAACAAACCTTGATCAGCCTTTTTCAAGCCTTGATCAGCATTTTTCAGGCAACTTCTGACAAAATACATGCATAATGATATTAATAGTAAGCTATACTGTAAAAATCTAACAAAGCATCAACAACCCCTTGTGACAAAGAAGTCTCATGTTGAGGTGATGGCGAATGAACTCGGAGGCGCAACATCGCTGTTCATCTTTGTGCTACGATTCAGCCAGACGTCTGTCAAGGTTAGAGTGTCCCATCAGATAGTGATAACTTATAGCCTAATGGAAAACAACCAACTATCTCTCAGTTGGTCGGAGAAACATAATGCGCTGGGAATCAGTTGGCCACCAGCCACAAACAACAGCAGGGGAGCTGTCAGATAGCCATGGCCAAAGTGCAAGGTGGACTGGAGGTGCTGTAATTGAAAGTTGGCATGCTCCAGGAAGCATGACACAAAATCAAGTGGCTCAAACCTTATTTTTCCATTGGATGAATGCTGGAAAAGCGGAAACACGAGAGAGAGAGAGAGAGAGAGAGAGAGAGAGAGAGAACCAACCCTGTCTCTCTCCACCTGGTGGGCTGCCGGGCAGGCCATGGAAGGCTAAGCGCTTGGGGAGAATTTGCCTAAATGGTGAGAGGTCTGGGGACCAGAGTGTTAAATCCTGCCTGACATGGCTAATGCTTAAATCTTATTCCCCTTTTCTACAACAACACAGGATCAACAAAGCCTCAGCCAAAATCCTTTGAGGCAGTGACACAGAAAATTCCCATCCTGGAGCTTTCTACGGGAACAACAAACAGAGGTGGTAAATACAGCTGCATATTTTTCGCCAGATAACGTGCCACATCCCTTCCTGAGCAGGACCCCCTGTTGCCCCCCGACCCATCACATCCACTTCACTCCCCTAAGACTGGGATCAGCTCTCTTCATGCTTGAGCGGATCATAGCGATGCTTTGACTTTCACAGTCTCATCCCGTGACCCTCTCGCCCCTCCTCCACATTCAGAACTTTCTCTCGCTCTCTCTCCTGTGTGGCCCAGGGTCACGATGCTCTACAAGCCTGACAGAGTCTCTAGGTTTATGCCACTGTGCTTTTCATTTAACGGGGGGTGGTGCAGGGCCTGCGGCCGTGTGCCCTAAACATGCGGTGCACAGAAATGGGGAGAAAAGGAGAGAAGTGAAGGTGAGACAAGTTGACAAAGAAACAACCAAAGAAAAATTACTAGATAATAGATGAGAAGAAAAAGAAGAGATGAGATGAGGGGAGACAAAAGGAGAGAAGAGGAGAAGAGTTAAGATGAAAAGAGGCAAGACTAGAGAAAACGAGAAAGGGAAGATGACTTGAGAAGGAAAGAAGAGACAGGATGAGAAGAGAAAAGATGAAGCAACAAGAAGGAAAGAGATGAGAACAGACGAGAAGAGATGTGATCAAACAAGAAGAGAACAGTCAAGAATAGAAGAGATGAAAATAGATTCGAATAGATTAGATGAGACAAGAAAAGAAAAAAAGAGAAAGGACTAGACAAGACCAAAAGAGAAAAAAAGAGAACAGATGAAAAAAGACTAGGATGAGAACAGATCAGACAAAAAGAGAAGAGATGAGATGAGACGAGAAAAAACAAGAAGAGATGAGAATTGAAAAGACGAAATGAGAGCAAACAAGAAAAGACAAGATGATAAGAGACAAGATGAGAAGAGACGAGACGAGACGAGACGAGAAGAGAAGAGAAGAGAAGAGAAGAGAAGAGAAGAGAAGAGAAGAGAAGGGGAAAGCACAGGGAGGAGGGGAAGGGCTCTGTTTGATGTAATCCAGGAAGTTAGTTCTGTAACTTAAGCCCTCCAACTTGAAAAAGAGCACAGCAGAGAACTGAAGAAGGCCCTTGTCTGGTGGGCGCAAGTTTTCCACATCTGTCTTCCGCATTGTGCCTCTCTCTATAAACAGCCCCCAAACTTGTTATGACTGCTTGAGGATTTTTGGGAACATTTTAACACTGATTGCATTTAAGCATTAAATCATCCATATTAAAGTTACCAGAGTGAGAAAACAAATTACTGCACAGCATTCAGCTTCTCACAAAGATCTCCACATGTGTTTATGCAATGTGAGTCATTTCCATGCCCGCAATGGGGATACTTGTTATTCCTTCCTATATTGTTTTTTTTTCTCCCCACTTTCTTTTCAAATGGAATGCTGTCTAACGTGCTCTCATTTTCTCCAGGACATCTGACAGGTCGCTGCCTTTGTAAACAATCTCACTGAGCTATAACCAGTACCTGATACCATGTTCCCTTCTTACAGTAACCTGGCAACTTGCTGCAAATTTCTTGCTTTATGTGTGAAGTCCAAAACAAACAGGGATGAACATTACCAACAACAAAGTTCCTTTTCAATATTCACTTGGCTTCTGTCAAAGCAACCCGCAGGCTCCTCCTCTCCCCTCCTCAGGCCAAAGGCCCCTGGTTTTCCCTCTGTGTACTGTCAATTCTTTTATTGTGCAAACGACCAGAAGCCAACCCCAGTATGAGCTGCACTGAAAAGAATGTGCAGACTGTCAAGAAAAGAAAAGAGACGATGGTGGAAGCAATTGTTTTACTGACTTGATTCTTTAACTTTGAAGTAAACTGGTCTAAGCAATGTTAGCATAAAACAAACAGCTAATGCTTGTGCAACTTTAAGAGGTTACAGGCTGAACTAGTAAAGGCATCTTTGACTGGTGGTCTATGGCCTCTGGTGGACATTCATATGATGGTTACATTTCAACACTTATTAAAATCATATATGAGATTTCAAATTATATTTACAAAAGTATATTACATGTAAAGTGTCTAATGTTTCAAATAACTTTGGTGAGAAAAAAAATGTCAAAATATGGATGAAGTAATGTTCCATCATCATTCAGTGTAACTGAACCCCTGGGTAAACAGAACAGAACCAACATAAATGTATTGCAGATATCATTAGTGTTCAATAATTTAACATTTTAGAAATTAGTCTGATTCAAAGGGGAATCAGAAGGCCAAATCCTGACTGGACGAGAGGAGGACCTGGGGATGGAGGAGGGTATTTAGCTATTGAACAACGCGAAAGCTGCTGATAATACTGAAGGACCTTATACATGGACTGTACTGTGATCCTTAAAGGCACAATATGTAAGATTTTTTTATTATAATATCCAAAAACCACTAGAACAGTGTTATACATTTTGCTGACTTGTGTACTTACATTATCCCAAATGTTTCGAAGAATGTTTAAATCCAGAGAAATAAGCAATTTTAACTAGTGACACGGAGCGTGTCCATAGTGTCATTGTGTCGCCTGCCAATGACGTCATAACCCCTTGATTTCCGGTTTTGTTTTGTAGAAAACATGGAAACACCAAAGACACTTTAATATGTTGTGCGTTTTAATAGACCAGTGACGACTGCACAGAGTAGCATTATAACAGAACTTTCAAATGTATCTAGTATGATAAAACAGGGCTGCTTTTTTTCCCCACATATGCACGACCGGAAGGAGCGGGGGGAAAAAAGCTCCGCTGCTTTCGAGCTGTGTGTCACGCTCGTTCAGCGGCCTCGTTTCGCTTCGACAGCTTCCAGCTCACTCTGCTTCATTCTACTACGTTAATAAATCATTAGCTCATCCATGAACATCCATGAACACGAGTCCCGTCGGATTGCATCGGCTGTGGGGATGAAGACCACAACTCCCATGATTCCACACTCAGTCACGGCGTCATCAAACTACGCATTTGCCTCTTTGTTTATTTTGAATATGTGCCCTCCAGCGGTGAAAATTACATATTGTGCCTTTAAATAGAGTCTTTTAATGACATCTAAATATGCCTGACAATTTATTTTTGTTATATGAACTATTGTTGCACTAAATTACATTTTAGTGGGTCTCTTCTGTAAATCATGGCAAAAATTTATAACAGTCATTATTAAAATATTTAAACAGTACACATTTTAATGAACAAGGAAAAATATACAGCTGCATTAAACTTTTATTGTTTTGATACATGAAAACCTCTTTTAGTCTTTGACATAAAGTATATAAATACGTCCTAATGGCCATGAAATTTTATTTTGCAATATTTATATTCTTTTTTTAAATTATTTTTAAAAAAGTTTAATGTGCAGTAAGAAATTTGTATAAAGTTATTTAAATAGTATAAATAAATAAATAATTATATAAACGTACATTTATTCAATATTAAACAATTGAAATATTTAAATCATTATCACATGTATGTATTATCAATCTGAAATCTATGAAATCTGCAATTTAATCCAATTAAAACTTTCAAACATCCTAATTGGAAACAATTGCCTGGAAAAAATAGAATTACATAAAACTATTTCAACAGATTACATCTAATATTAGCCATCTGGCCCCTATTAAGGCCACAATAATAATAACAGTACAACAGGACGAGGACAGAACGATTGGGAACCATTTGGCTTAATTCCCAATTTAATTTAAGAAAATAAACATCTCTATGTTTGCAAGTGCACACCTCAACTGCTCTGTGATTCTAAGCTAATATGGCTGAAAATGTTTTACTCTGACTCAGGATAGAGAACACATGTTGAGGGAATGTTCTAAAAGTGAAAGGAATTATGGGATTTTGCGGTTTTAGGAGTTTTCAAATTAAACAAAGCTAATTCTTTCAGATTTGCATCTCCATCACCACTGCTGCCTTTTATGACCTAAAAGTAATAACACAATATGGACTGCATGAATACAAACCAAGCACATAACACATACTATGTGATGTACCAAGTATAAATACTGTAAATTTGGAAGTACTTTGACATACATACAGTGCTGCTTGAAAGTCTGTGAACCCTTCAGAATTTCCTATATTTCAGTATAAATATGACCCAAAAGATCATCAGATTTTCACAAGTCTTGAACATGGCACGTGGCACTAGGCATGGGACGATAACTGGTTTCAAGGTATACCGCGGTTTTGGAAAAGTCACGGTTTCAAAACCACTAAAATTTTCCGTTATACCGTTCCTGCGGTATGCGCAGTTTTTTTTTTACATGTCATCAAAGACGGAAAGTGCTGGACTCCCTCAGTTGTGTGCAGCGAAGTGTGTAGTCACACGACCCCTCCCCCTCCGGTTGGTGCGAGCAGTCAGTGAGAGTCACCTGTGTGTGGGATGGTCGAAGGAGGTGAATCCCTGGAACTTGTTCCCCCGTCGAAAAAGATGAAGTCTGCCGTATGGGAATTTTTTGGGTAACATAGACAAACCATGTTCCGTACACAATGATGTTCCATACAGATGACGTTTTAGGTATCACGTCTCTACTTTTAAGCCATTGTTTACATCTGTTCAAAATCACGATATTTAAAAAACAAATAAACTGCTGGCTCTCAGGTGTCTTTGCCACTGTTTGAGTGTTGTATGGAGAAAGACCGTGTGTGTGTGTGTGTGTGTGTGTGTGTGACACACTCGCGCTCTCTCTTTCCTCATGTGTATGTGCACACATTCTCGTACTTCACCGCTCCAAACTTAATCCAGGAAAGGTGAACATTCCTGCATCATAACTTGGACTGAAAGAGAGAGGTGTAAAAAGTGAGCATGTCTCCAAAAACCTTGTTGAGCTGCAGGTTTAATGACTGCATTTTTTATTGATTTATTTTTTTACAGAAATTATGTTTTGATTTATGTGTTTGGTTATTGAGCTGCAGCTTTAGGCTCACTTAAGTGACTGCATTTTTTTTTCATTTAGAAGGATTTTTTTTTTTTTACAGAAAATTATTTATTTATGTTCTGATTATTGTTGAGCTGCAGGTTTAGGCTCACTTAAGTGACTGCACTTAATTTAATTAAGAATTTAATTATTTATTTTAATTATTTAGCCTGACATGTTTACTGTTCCAAAATGTTCTATGTTTCTTAAATAAAAAATGTATTGTGTTCAGTGGGGTAGGCTCACTTAAGTGACTGCACTTAATTTAATTAAGAATTTAATTATTTATTTTAATTATTTAGCCTGACATGTTTACTGTTCCAAAATGTTCTATGTTTCTTAAAAATAAAATGTATTGTGTTCAGTGGGGAAAAAAAGTTGTTGTTTTTTACCCAGACATTTAAAAAGAACATATTTTAGAGCTGTAATCGCAATACCGTGAAACCGTGATATTTTTTTTATCTAAGGTCATCATACCGTCAGAATCTCATACCGGCCCATGCCTACGTGGCACGAACAAAGGTGATCTCTGAGGACCTCAAAAAAAGAAAAAAAAAAGAAAGAGTTGTTGTTGCTAATCAGACTGGAAAAGGTTACAAAGCCATCTCTAAAGAGTTTGGACTCCACAAATCCACAGTCAGACAGATTGTGTACAAATGGAGGAAATTCAAGACCACTGTTACCCTCCGCAGCCAACAAACATCACTCCAAAAAGCAAGACTTGTAATAGTCCGCAAGGCTGCAAAGGACCCCAGGGTCATTTCTGAGTAACTAAAGGCTTTCTCACTTTGTCTAATGTTAATGTTTATGAGTCCACCATCAGGAGAACACTGAGCAACCATGGTGTGCATGGCAGAGTTGCAAGGAGAAAGCCACTGCTCTCCAAAAAGAACACTGCTGTCCATCTGCAGTTTGCTAAAGATCATGTGGACAAGCCAGAGGAATACTGGAGAATTATTTTGTGGACAGATGAGACCAAAATAGAACATTTTGGTTTAAATGTTTGGAGAAAGGAAAACACTGCATTCCAGCATAAGAACCTTATCCCATCTGTGAAACATGGTGGTGGTAGTATCATGGTTTGGGCCTGTTTTGCTGCATCTGGTCCAGGATGGCTTGCCATCATTGATGAAACAATGAATTCTGAATTAAACCAGCAAATTCTAAAGGAGAATGTCAGGACATCTATCGGAGGACTGAATCTCAAAAGAAAGTGGGTCATGCTGCAAGACAACGACCCCAAACACACAAGTCGTTCTACCAAAGAATGGTTAAAGAAGGACAAAGTTAATCTTTTGGAATGGTCAAGTCAATGTCTGGACCTTAATCCAATTGCAATGTTGTGGAAGGACTTGAGGAAACCCACCGACATCACAGAGTTGAAGCGGTTCTGTACTGAGGAATGGGCTAAAATTCCTACAAGCCGCTGTGCAGGACTGATCAGGAGTTACAAGATACATTTAGCTGCAAAAGGGGGTCAGACTAGATACTGAAAGCAAAGATTCACATACCTTTGCCACTGACAGATATGTAAATGACAAAGTATATATTTTTGTCTCATTTGTTTGATTGGATTCTCTTTGTTAACGTTCGGGACTTGTGTGAAAATCTGATGATCTTTTGGGTCATATTAATGCAGAAATAAAGATTCTGAAGGGTTCACAAACGTTCAAGCAGCACTGTATATAGTCTGGCTAAAATAGTAAAAAAAATCAATTTCTGACCTATTTTTAGAAAGCCTTTGCTTGAGTTGTAAATACTCTAAAATGACAAATTTGTTAAAATCTGATATTTCATAATCAATCATTAAACATTGTATAAAAAGTTATATAATTTTTTTATTTTTTATTTAAATGCTTTTATTTCAAATTTAATTGTCAAAAAAAATAAAATAAAGAATTCTTGAATGCTAGGTAGATATGCCCATTGCTGAAAAGCAATTAATTTCAGTGTTTGGAGGCAAGCACGTCTTCTGGCCTAATGGACGGAACTAAAGGAAACCAATTGGAAACTTGAGTCACACATGACTTTAAATGTCAGACTCAAGGTAGCATTGAGCTGGCTAAAAGAACTGAGAGACTGTAGAGATTGCAGCTGCATTCATCATTAGGGAAACACACGAGCTGATTATGAATGGAGATGATCAGTACCCAGGCACACCCTTCATTTGCAGTGCATAGTGGGGAAGTGCATTAGCATCAAGCACTAATCTCAGATCAGCCTACATGGGCAGGTTTCAGTCAGAGGTTGCTGCTTGGAGCTTTGTTATACAGACAACTGACTGAAATGCATCTCTAAATAATATACCAGCTAACTTTTAGTTTTAACTATTTAGTTTTAACTTTAGTTTCTTATCAAAATCTAGAGCCATTTTGGCAACCTGCAGTCAGAATCAATACATTATAACAGTATAGGCAGAGCTGCCTTGTAAAACATGACAGAGACAGACAGGCCAAATCTTTCATCTTCGTCTCTGTCTGTTCATTCATCGCATTGTAGCCATGGTTTCATGCCAGCGTTTCACCGGCAGCCCCAAGCACGGTGTATGAACATCCCCACCCCGCTCTTACCCCCTGTCTGAGTCCATGTCAATCATTGCTTGATCTGAGTTAATCCACGGGTAAGACCAGGGCTTTGAAACTGACAGAACACTGGTGCTGTGAATCAGCCTGTCAATTATCCACCAAGACTTCCTGATTCACTTCACCAGGACTTCTAGTGATATATCAGAGTACAGAGAGATGTACTCAAGTTTCTAAATCAGGTAAACATATGTACTGTAGATTGGCTTGTCAGGTCAGGCGGCTTCATCCAAAGACACAAAAATGTGACTGGCAGTAAATATAAGATGACACTAGGAATACTAAATTCTGCTTGATAATTCATTTCACATTATGGCTGATATTAAAATTCTGTACTATTCTGTCTAAATAAATACGTAATAAAACACTACAAATTTTAAATGCTACAATGCATCACAACATTATAATGTATAGTATGAAAAATTTATATTTCTAAATATTATATATAAAGGGGTTAAATTAGTCTCTTGTACAAGTTAAATTAAACTTGTATAATCGGCTAGCTACTGATATATCATGTATTCCCAGATGATTCCTGTCACTTCGTCCACAGTCTTAGTCTTACGGCTTACATGTGTGTGCTTGTTCTTGTATTCCTGAGAAATTCAAAAGAGCATTTTTCGAGAGCATGATCTTTAAAACGGCCTTCATCAATACACAGCACTGGATTTTCAAGTAAGCATCATTGACTAGAATAAAGTTCCTTAATAAGTATTCCTTAAAGGAAGCTTTATTTATTAGACTTAAGAGCATTTTTAAGTGTGATCTCTTAGGCAAACTTGAGCTATGCAAGTATCCAATTATCCTTCAAATGAAGAAAAAGAGAATGACCTATAATCTTTTAGAGGTGATTTGTGCTCTTGCAATGTCCAACCCTTGAACTAAGGTGTATAAGATCAAGAATTTTAGCTAATTAAATAATGATGTGTGATCTCAACTTGACCATGGCTATTTCCACAAAATAATCTTCCACTTTCCGCAACAGACAATGAAACTCGACCCTTTGGAAAGCAAGAGGATAGTTAAAAATTGCACCAGGTAAACTCTCTTTTGATCGATAAATATTGATTAAAATATTCAAAGGACTCTACAAAATGCTAAATATACAATATATGTCCAACAAATATTCAAAAAAATGAAGGTAAACCTGAGGAGTTTGCCGTCCTTCGGCAACAAAGCCCTCTGCCCTAAGGCAGCTCATGTAAGATTACAGGATTCCAAAGAGTGACAGTGGCCATACAGTATCTATACATCAGATAGTGACAGGAAGCAGGGGGTCTGGGGAGAGACGGTATACCCTTTCTCCATAGCCTCAGGGAGAACTCTGCAGGAGGAGGGGGCCCGAGTGCATCTTGCAGGAAGACAGAAGCAGATTTATATGCCGTTGATCAAGTTGCGAGTGAGTTATAGCCGGAGACCCCTCCCTGTCCGCAGGCCCAGCACTATATCAACTGGCAGAGTGTCTTATTCTCAAATCAGACATCCATTACAGAATAATAGGGTTGAATAGAAGGGTTGAGTTTCCCTATGGGGGATTAGCCACCCATAATTTACTATCCATAACTTGAATGTGAGGTAATTCATACCCCTTACCCCGACGGTGCCCTTGTCAATCAATTGCTGGAAGTGATGGGGGGAAACAAATAATGATAAATGAGGTTGTGGTATTCTTTTGGGGGTATTGAGGGATAACAGCGAGGAAGTGGGGGGTGGGGGTGGGGCACTTATTTGCAAATGCTGTCTGATTACTGCAGGTCAGAGTTATGCATTGACATGTAACTTGTGTAATAATACAACCTGATATGGGGTGGGTGCTATACCGGTATGAAAGTGACTACCGGTATTATGTTGTTCCATGATATGGATTTTGCTATACCGTGGATACCGTTATATACTCATGAATTCAAATTTTGCATTTATATAGTTTTGTTAAATTTGGTACGCTTTGCAAATTTTAACACAAATGACGATAAAGAGTCGAGGCTGAATGTTTTTGTCCTCTGTGTGCAACGCCGTACTACACAGGCATTAGTAGGCTAATCAAACACATAGAGCATCGTAACAGACCAAATTAATAGAGCACACATCGCCTACTCCAGTGGTTCCCAAACTGAGGGATCGTGTACAGTCAGCAGATTATTTTGCAAAAGAGACCTCTGCGGGGTGATAAAGTCTACACTGCGTAATTGTCTCGCTATATGCGGCCACTTGTCTAATAAGTAAATAATTGAGACCAAAATATTAATTTGACATATTTTAATTAATTACCTCATCATGACTCGTAGTACCCGGGTGGGCCTGAAAATATTTTTCTCTACAAAAGGGGGGCCCGGCAGAAAAAGTTTGGGAACCACTGCGCTATATAATATCGATATCGCCTGGACAGTGTAAAATATCGTGATATGAATTTTAGCTCATATCGCCCACCCCTAACCTGATAGTGTGGTGGTGATGGTGGCTTTGTGGGGAAGGTTCTGAACCAATCACGGGAGGTATGATCTTAGTTGGAGACACTTAATTTCACCATGTATCATTGGCCTATCCATAAGAAAGAAAGAAAGAAAGAAAGAAACAATTGTTTGTCATAATCAGTGTTATCCTCGTAAACAAAATTACTAATGCTGTTCATTAACAAAGTCACATCAACGATACACCAACATGGAAAGAAAAATATGCTTCATGTCAATCATCATGTTAATAATTAATTGTTTAAATTAAAACATGCTTGACAACGATGAACAATGCACTAAAAATGTTTTTCTTTTTAAGAAGAATATATTTAAACATAAATATATATAATAAAAAATAGTATTTTGAGCTGTGTAAATGGAATATGAACAGCATAAATGGAAAATTTACAAAAATGGGTAAACTGAAGCACAGTTTAAATAAATATTTAAATTAAACCATGTCTATATATATATATATGGCCAAATCAACGTCAACCATACAAAGTCCAAAACCACATCATGAGGGGACAAACTGCCTTGGAGCTACACAGCCCCTCTTTGACACTGGATTTGAAACCACCCTGATTAAAATACATGGAGAATAACTAATGTTTCATGCCTCAATTGTTTCCACAGCCAAGGACAAAGCACAGCAGCACAAGCTTAACTGCTTCATAAATCTGCTTTAGATTGGGTGACAGACACCATTCGACATGTGTTTTTGTGTTAAAATCAGGGCAAATAATTGATCAGATCAGTTAACATTCGTGCCATAGTTATTCTGTTCAATTCAACACACACAGATGTGTTGAATTGAATGTTCAGCATGTGCTGAAAATAATTCAACTAAGCCCCACAAATTTGTGAAGATCAGCGTAGTATAAAAAAAATAGTCAAGCAAGTGCTGAAGGATTTTTAGTCACTGCTAAAAGAAAAAGTGATAATAGTTATGTTGGAGCGATCGAAAGAAGGCCAAAGTACTAACTGAAGACTAATTTAAACCTCTTTTGTGCAAAAAAACACATCTGTTCTACCTTTATTTGACCTTCTAACTCTAGCACTTTCTATTCTATTTTAATTCTACTTTATCTATATTTATCTTTTTTTTTTTTTTTTAAATAAAAAAATGTCTTTCTATTTTTTCTATTCTATCTACTTGTTTTTCTTTGTGTGTGTGTATATGTGTGTGTATAATATATATATATATACACCTTGCTACGTGTACTGTGTTAGGCTAACCGAGACTTGTCATTTGCACTTATATATTGTTGCTCTTTTGTTCGTTTTGACTGCTTTTATTGTCCTCATTTGTAAGTCACTCTGGATAAAAGCGTCTGCTAAATGACTAAATGTAATGTAAATGTAATATATATATTTATTGCTGTTTATGTGTGTATTATATGATATAACTTTACAGGTTAATGGGTATTGCTGTAGCTCAAAAAGCTTGCAACATCAAATTCATGCTTTTGATTCCCAGGAAACGCATGAACTGAGAAAGTGTACACTGTAAATGCAATTTATGTGTCTGAAAAATGCAATGTAATGGGTGACTGGAGCCTCTATTATTCACATCGAACACATTTTTAATGGAACCGGAACAATAAAAAGTTTATTGTAGGTAAAACCAGATGATCAAATACAAGGCTTCATCAATTAATATTATCACACAATCAACTTCTCCTGAGTTGCTGTAAGGGTTTACCATTAATGACAACATGTGACACATCAGACACTACTGTTTGTTCAAATACATGAGTTACACTGAGACATGTCAAAATCAAAATTGGTCCAAACAGCGGAGCAATTAAAATGCAAATGTAGAAGATGATAGATTTTATAGACAGACCTACAAGCAATACTACTGTGAGGCCAGCCCACAACCTTTTTTGGTATTTCTACTAATGCAGTACATTTTTATTTTTATTTCACTTTTATCCAAAGACAAAACAAATTAGAAAAACTTCGGGGGAAAATTATTATTATTATTACATTGGGCATTACATTGACATTGGGAAAATTGTGGCTAAATAAAGCTTGAAAGTACCTGGTCTGTGTGTTGGGTAAGTGGGTCGCTGGCTCACCGGCTCACAGGCTCAGAGGAGCCTGATGAACTAGTCTCCATTATTAGCCCTCACTTCTGCCAGCATTAACCTGGGGACAACCACAGTTCTTTAGACGCCCAAGAAGTGTTAAAAACTGCACGCCAAGGGACAACATGTTCCAATGAGATTAGAAAGAGAGGAAAATAGGGTACACACACACACATACATACATAATATATATATATATATATATATATATATATATACACACACACACACACATATGAGACACAATCTAATCTAATACTTGTAAAAGAACAAATAGGACAAAGGCAAAATCTCTGTGCAGGTACTGGCCAATGAAAATAGTGGCTACTACTGAGAGCTCTTGCAAGGTTATCCTCAGTTGTAAAGGACACCGGGTGTTTAACATGTCACACTCTGGAGCACTTAACAGGACAATTAGAAAGCATGGCTCCTGTCCCCACACTGATTTACGGATGTGTGCAGGATTAAATGCCATTGCCCCTGTGCTAATGTTTCTCACTCCGAGTAGTGTAATGGCAAAAAACAGCTATAGAAGGAGCAAGTTGAGGTGAAAATTATTTCTTAAGGCTATATATAGGTTATATATCTGCAGTCCTGCAGGCTATTAATTTTTACACTTAAAATGAAAACCTTTCGGTTATTTGCTGCAGCACATCCACGGCCTGCCCACAGTTGCACAGATAAATCATTAAGGAAAGCCAGTTACGTCCGGGATTAACGGCATTCAGGTTTTCTTATCCGCTTGTTAAAGAGGACATTGGATGCAAAATTTACTTTTACATGGTGTTTGCATATAATGTGTCTTAGTAGTGTGTGGACACAACCACCCTACAATGATAAAAATCCATTCACTACTTTTTTTAATCCCCAAAAAACCTAAACAGTCTCTATAGACCTATTTGGAGTAGACGTCACAGTTACATCACTTGCAGCTGCGAGCGCATTGTGGTGGCAGAAAAACACTGGGAACAAGTGGAGGGAAACGGGTAAAATCCATGGAATAAGACAAAAAAAATTATTGTTGTGCCTTTGGATGTCAGAATCAGAATGCAAATCATTTTTATAGAATACTGTAGTCAAAGACACTAGGGCTGAACGATTAATTGCATTTGCGATAATATCGCGATATGAAATAACGCGATTTTTCAATCGCAGAGGCTGCGATTACACGGTCACGTGACATGTGAGAGTAAAGAGGGGTGTTCGACTTGAGACACCATTTAAAGCTAAACGCAGACGTTTAAACGGACAGACTGTGGATGAAATCAGCTATGATTACCCTACTTTTAAAGCATAAATTTGGTTTAAACAATAGGTCTACATAATATTCATATATGCAGTTCATAGGGGACATTTTGTATTAGCCCTGCAGTTACAACATGAAATAGCCTACTATTTAAACCTATAACATTTAATGTTACCTTTTATCTCACAATTCTGACTTTTTTTTCCCTTGCAAATGCAAGTTTATATCTCCTAGTTCTGACTTTATAACTCAATTTAACTCAACAATTGCAAGTTTGTCAATTCTGAGGGGGGAAAAAAAGCCAAATGTGTGGGATTATAAACTCATGATTCTGATCTGAGGGGAAAAGAGAGAATGACCAGTTGATTTTTCTTATCAGAATTGTGAAATATAATCTCGGAATTGCGAGAAAAAAGTCAAAATTTTGAAATATAAACTCAAACTTACTTTTTTTTAAATTCTTTGATTCCATGGCTTCCGTAGACTGCTACTTTAAAACTGTCATTTTCAGATAGGCTCCGCCCACAAAAAACGTCATCACTGTTTGCACCAAATTGGTCTATAATCAAGCGTTAACAATATGACGCACAATATTGTTGCACAAGCCCCGCCCATGACCGCTGACGGAATGTGACCGTTTGAACCTTCGGTAATAGTTGAGTATGAGTCTCTCAGTTGTCCTCGGTTTGAAAAGATGTATCTCAAAATCAGTCGTTGTTGGAAAGGGTTCAAAAATGCAAAAGATGCTGGAAAACCAAAGAATTTGTGGGACTTGAAGGAACAGTTTAACTGTTCAGGACAAACAAGGGACTCATGAACAACCATCACAAAAAAAAAAAAACAGCTGTGAATCATCCAGGTAACAACACAGTATTAAGAATCAAGCGTAAACTTTTGAATGGGGTCATTTTTATAAATTCAACTATTATTATTATACTACATACTATTATTATACCATATTCAACAATTATTATACTATTCTCTTGTGGACTATATGTAAATGTTTTTTATGTGAAATATCTTATTCAGGTCAGTACTAAAAAAAATAACATGCATTTTGTATGATCCTTCTTATTTTGGTAAAATAATTAACATTTTGCAGATACTGCAAAGTGCATGTAAAATTTTGACCACAACTGTAGTAATGATTCCATCAGAACAAATATCAAAGTGTCAATCTGGTGCCTGGCATGGAAGCAAAGTTGACGCAGGCAAAGTGAAGGACATTAAGCTCTGGATATGTCAGCTAAAATGTCATTAGCGCAAGTTGAGAGTCTCTCATTACACAATAGTGGTTAACAGAGAACAGTAAATGCCACAGCTGAGGCTGATCCTATCGCACCCGCAGGCTATAAGAGCTGAACCTGGTGCTAATCTGATAGGCCTGCTCTCCATCTGCATGAACAGGGCTGTTATGATGAGTCACCTTATATACTCCACAATAAGCTCGACCTGCGGTCACTGTGATAGATGCAAGCAAGATGAACAGCACCTGCAAAAGAACTGGCTTTCAAAACTAGCGGTGTTCTTTCACTGGTGATTTCTATGCTAGTTCAGTGGGCGTTCTAACCTTATGAGCATCTTTGCTCTCAAATTCAAAGTGCCTTATTGCAAAACCAAAGCAGTGAACAACAAAAACTCTTTTTCCTCTTATCATTGTGTTATTTCACTTACAACTACTTCAGAAAGTTTTCTCAGAAATTTAAGTAAAGTGGGTCTAAGAACACAAACTTAAAGCGAGGACATGGCGTAATCTACGGCTCCTTTCACAAACTTATAATGAACTATTTTCCATATTTATATTCTTCCTACAAATAGCGACTTGGTCTCTTTCTAAATCCCCTCTCAACACTTCAAACGCATCAGTGGACCGCTGGATACCCTCCGGGCTCATTTCCCCCAGGTTTGGCGGCATGATTGTCATTGCAGCACATCAAAAAAAAAGTTTTGGAAAAGTGGAGCCAATTTTTATCTCAATTATAGTATAAACATTTGGGTCGAGCATAGCGACTCAGAGAAAGAGTGTTAGTGGTACACAGAATTAGTAGATAAAACAGTTGAATTAATGATTGAAATAGTTAGAGAGCCACTGCCATAAATAGAAGCAGTAGTATTAGTAATATTAATTATAATAGTAATTTTTATTAATCTAGTAATAAATGGATAAAATTCAAATACATTTACCATTCATGAAGCAAAATTGCTCTATATTAATCTATATTAATGATAGACAGAGACAAACTATTTCAAAACTATTTACTGTCAATTCTACAGAACAACAATTACACAACAATTTGAATACTTTTCAGTCATACTAAATGTCACACTAGTTGGCTTTCCATCCACATATTTGTATGCCAATTTTGGAATATCACATGCTGGATATGAATTTGTTTAATTATAACTAAATTTCTAAAATTAGCATAAAAAGCATATTATGCTTGTTTGAAATGGATAAATGATTTACCAAAAAACATTCACAAAATAAACTCCTAGATAATCAAACAATGCCACTGACCACCCCAAAGACATTTGCACGCACTCTTGTTATTTTCAGATTTTTTTTTTTCCATTTAAATTAAATTTGCAACTTGGATGAAAACTGGATTACTTTAGCATTACAATATAGACAGTGATATAAAATATATCTTTAACTGTATCAGGTAATGTTGAAGATCCCAACACACTCTCTCATGGCAATTCATACATTTTGGGCCATTGGTGGAGAATTTGTATGATTAAATCTCATGATTTTTTCAGAGTTTTCAGGCAGAATGAAACAGTAACAAATGTCAAATTTGGTAGAATAAGTAGAATACATTTCTACTTATTTCAGGATTATTGTCATTATTACATTTCTTTACACTCATTTTATTTTCATGGACCCCCTTGTGGCCCTCTGACCAAAACCAACCTAATTATCCAAGGCTTCCCTAAGACCCACTAGTCGACTCTTCATTCAGGCAACTCACGATGTGAAGTTGATTTTAAAAATATGCAGTTTTGCTCTTCTTTCTACTGCTCTTTGCTTTGATCTGTGCCATTTCCCACAATATAAACATGCCATTGTGTTGTGTTGCTCTAGTACATCAGTGTTCGGGCTCAGGGATCAGTTTGTCAAAACTCCCTGTAGTAGAATGAAAATAAAGATCTCTCTTCCCTCCTTTGTCTTTCCTTTGCTCTCTCGGTTTCTCACTCTTCCTCGTGCACTCCTTGGCTCTCCTCCTGGCTTGTCAGCTGCCAGAGGCTGACGTCTCCTTTCATGTTCCATGCCCGGCGAGGGCTTTGAACATTCGTTTGATTCTTTTAAGATAATAGCTGGTTAGCTGTCAGGGAGAGGATGATCAGTTAAAACCTTAATCACTGCCTGTCGACTTGCATGACAGTTATTTTTTGTTTCTCCTGCCCCTTCCTTCTGCCTCTAAAATTAATCCGGGTAGCAAGGCAACAGCAAACACAAGCACACAATTGTTGGTTGGAAGGGTAAGCAGGGGTGGGAGTAAAAGTGAGTCGGATGTTTTTCGCCCGTTCTAAGAGGTCTGTGTTAGTTTGGTTAGCTGTGGGAGAAGGGGTAAGGTCATGATGGATCTACTAGTCTCCCTTTCTTCATGTAACCTGTCACCTGCTCCTTATACCTGCCAACCTAAGAACAGAGAAAACGGCCCTGATCTCCCTTACCTGTCAGCATATAACACTCATGTGACATGGTCTGCCAGGTGCAGGAGATCTCCTTAAAGGCCGCAGAGAGAGAGATGGCCTTGATCAGTCAGGCTGAAGAGCAGAGTACTGTCAACCAATGACATGCTAAAGGCAGAGCGTATATGACACGTGAAGTGGAACTTATGGAAAAGTTTTACTTATATTAAACAATAAAGTTTTACTTATTTTAAACAATAATAAGGGGGGGGGGGCAGTTTTTCAATAAGTAAAAGATTAAGTATTTACTAACACTGCTACACACTGTAGCCATTTTTTTATTCACTATACCATTCAAATTTTGGGGTCATTAAGAGTTATAAATATTTTTGAATTATGATGGTAAAGGCATTACTTCAGTCTTTAGTGTCATATGATCCATCATGAATCATTTGAATATTCTGATTTGGTGCTCAAGAATTTTTTTCACTAATCATCAATAATAATAAACAGCTGCACTGATTAAAACTGCTGTGCTGCTTAACATTTTCTTCATGATTCAGTGCATTACTGTTACTGTGTGACGCAGAGGTGGGTGAGTGCTTTTTTATCAGGGGGAGAATCGTGGCATTGTTTGCACGCTATGGCCTTCATCTCCAAATATATGGCCCTCTGACCTTTTCAGTCAGTACAGCAAAACATTACGAAGAGAATCACACCAAATAAAGCCATTCAGCACTGTGAGGTTACCAGAAGCCACAAACATTAATGAATCTGAACACAACAAACCAAGGTCAAAGGTCGTCTTCAGTAACCCTTACCAAAAAGTAGTATACTTCAAGTTTATTTTAGTAAGTATACTTAAGTAAAGTTCAAGTATATTTTTAAGTATACTTTATGTAGTAAGTATACAAATATCAGTGTACTAGTAGTATACTTGTAAGTGTACTATTTCAATACTCCTTGGGACTAAATTGGCCCACTTTCTAATATATAAAAGTATACTTTTAAGTATAACAGTAGTAAACTTTAAGTACACAACTAGTTTACAACAAAAAGTATACTTTCCTATTTTTAGTTTAAAAGAAGTATACTAATAGCACACTTGAATAAACTTCTTTTTCGTAAGGGAAGAGAGAGTGCAATAGCAAAACATATGGAAAATAATGGAGGGAAAGAGTAACGTAGAAGAAATATGAGCTAATATGAGGTTATACGAGTTATTTAGCCTCAGTAGTGAAGTGTTTCAAATAAGGCAGACTTTAAGTCATGGTATTAAAAAATATTAAAAAAATATATAATGTTATGTAATGTAATATAATAAAAATGCATTAAAAAAATGTAAGTAAAAAAATGCCTTCATTTTATGACCACTTAATTTTTTAGTTTGTATTAAATCACAAGCAGCTTCTGTGAGCTGAGGTCATTCTGCGTTTGTCACCTGACCCTTCAGGTCTCCAGCGCGACTGGTGTCTAAATAATTGCCGCTTCTCTCTAAGATTAATCTGAGTTAGGTCCTCTTGAAGTCATGGAGAGCATCTCATCGCCTGTTGCAGTCACCTCAGAGACACTGAGAATGAGGGTGTGTTGTGACAGGATGACACAAGGGGATTTAAATACATAATTTGTGACAATGCAACAAGTCGGCAGAGGGATGCAAGCACGGGCAAAGTGCCATATAAGCTGCCAGCTCCACTGAAGGCTTCATCCAAGGATCTGTGGCGGGGTCCTGGAAGTCGTCAAAGGTGGCTCAGTTAGCAGACGACGGGTGCATGCTGCATGTGTCTTCTCCTTATTCCTCTCTTTCATCAGACCCAGACTTAGAAGTGACAGTGCTTTGCCTGACAAAGTGATTTGTAATATCACCGAGAGAATACGCTTCAGTCCTTATTATTTCACATTATCCTTGGTAATGAATCTTAAAACAAGATATGATGCCTAAATTGCTCTAGTTGTACCGCGTGCGTCCCGTGTGCATGAGCACAGAAAATGTCTAGAATAGACACACAGACGAACGTGCAAATAAATACATACAAACATAACAAACACCACAGAGGTTGTCAGCCTGTCATTGTTTGCAGTTTCTAGGGTCGGAAGACTGCAAAAAAAAAAAAAAAATGGGAAAGAAAACAGGATAAATTGGGGTTTACAGCACAAAAGCCCACTAATCCTTGCATTTGGATATTTGAAACAGAAGCTCCGGAGAGAAAGCATCAAAGACGGCTCTAAATTAGCCTGTGAAAAAAAACACAAAAAAAAAAAACGAAGAGAAGCCTGACGATTTCCACCAGTGTGAAAAGACAAGGGAGCTGCAACCTCCTAGGGGCCCAGATTAGAAACATATACTCATTATTCTCTCTCAGTGTGTGTCTAAACCCCAAAAATCCCGCTTCCAGGGAGAGCACTGAGACATGTTAACCCCGCCGCTGCTCTCCCTTTGTAGCTGTGCATCGTTAGCCGCTCCGCAGTCACATCTCGAAGGGGAAAACCTGATGAACACTGGCAATTAGAACTCGGAGTATGTGCTTCTTCAGATCCATGAGTGGAACAGTCTTAAACACATTATAGAGGAAAGTTAAACAAAAAGACAAGGGTGCACATGTCTATATGCGGTAATCATCTTGTTTTCTTTCTTTTTTTTTTTACTTCATCATCATTCCCTTTCCATGAAAAGTAACATTTGGCTTTTACAGGAAGCCCTTGCCCCTGATGCTTCCCTCTTAAGAACAGCACCACTCGAGATTGTGAAGATGGGCATGAATAGGCCTAATCGCCATGAGTCATCGGGTATGTGTTTACTCCAGACATATGAAAGCGGGGATGAGCGAGCTAAAATGATTAATAAATAAATACCTGAAAACATTTCCCCACTGATTTCTTGCTTCTGCGTGACCCTGCAGGAATAGTGTCGAGTGCTGCATTCAGAGGAACCTGAATGGAAGTGAGATGCTGGTACCTGAAAATGGAATAAGAGGAACGGGTTCTCAAAAACCCCTCCAGCACAATGGGTAGTGACTTTTGAAATGGGTTTGTGGTGAAAGGGCAGGTCGTGGTGAATGGGGGGACTGGTTGATTAAAAATCTGGTTCTTCTGTTCTTGAGGAACTATCTGTGACGCCTGGAGTATGATTGTACTCTGTGAACGTTTTGGTGCCATTCAGTAGATCACAGCATTCAAAGGACCTTCAATTAACATGGCAGACATTATCTTCATGTGTGTATGCTGGAAATGACATGAAACATGAAGTTTCTTGCTCATGAAGTTGAACGACAACGAAAAATACTACAATTTCATGCACTTTGTGAAAGATTTCTGTGTTTATAACTCTGAAAATCTTCAAACAAACCATTAATAATTTACCCGAGTGATAATTCAAAACAATAATGAAAGCAAATCCTTTTACCGTTGATTCAGATATGTGCCTTCTAATATTGTTCTCAGGATTAAGTATGGTTCCTAGACAAGAACAGTAAATATTTAAGATTCTGCTATTTTGTTCAGATTGAATTAGTGTTTATCTCATTAGAGGCTCATCTGGAAGGACAAGGCAGCCATGCCATGTGATTTCAGAAGTTTAGTAAATAATCCACCCATTGCCTTTGAAGTCTAATGACCTAGAATGGCTAATGCTGTTTAGTATCCAAGGAAAGTAATGAGAGTTTGATTCACTGATGTGTTGTAGTGCAAGCCGTGAGACCCATGTTGAAGGAGAGACTGAAGGATGTTATATTCACTGCCATAACAGTGGAAGCATTAAAGCAGTAGTTCACCTAAATATGAACATTTTTATTCAATGTCTGTTATGCTCACTAAGACTACATTAATTTGATTAAAACTACAATAAACAGTAATATTGTGAAACATCATTACAATGATATTTTCTATTGTAATATTTTCTACAATGTAATTTATTCCTGTGAAAGTAAAGCAGCCATTACTTCAGTCTCCAGTGTCACATGATCCTTCAGAAATCATTCTAATATGCTGATTTCGTACTAAAGAAACATTGTTGTTATTATCAATAGAGATGCACAGATACTGAATTTCTCTACCGATACAGATAGCCGATTATTCAGAATGAAATCTGCCGATACCGATACCGAAAAAAATCTCTCCTAACCGATGCTGTTAACTACACAGGGAACCCCATCATTTGGCACATTACTATAATATTAAAAGTTAAAATTAACAACAGAGCTATTGCATTCAACTGCTATTTATTTTCAAACATCATAATTACACTCAAATAAAAATTTAAATGTCTTCATAAATACCTGTCTTAATGCCAGATTTATTCAAACATACATATATAATTCTAAGTAAAAAAGCTCCTCTTTAGTGTTGTTTTATGGCTAACTAATGAACTGTGAACAGTGGATAACTTTTCTGAGGTAAATGCCACGTTAAGTGACATACTGTTCACAATCTGTTTTATTGGCATCTTTCTGCGGTTGAAACACTGATTGAGCGATTACATTAGACATGATACATTTTGGTAAGCTATGCTGTATCTTTCAACATACCTTCTGATATTTATTCATGTTTATTTTGTGCTATAACTTATTAAAGTGGAAGAGACTCTCACTGCTGCTTGAACTGAGGTGCTACAGCGATCTGTCACGTCACATTTAAAAGCGTCAAAATAGCATTCATTGTTTGAATTTCGTGACAGAATGTACAGGATTCGAAAGCTGAGACTTTGTTTCTTATCAGAAGTAAGAAAGCACTAAGCTCTTTGCGATTATTGGATGGGAGGTGCACTACAAATAATGTTTGGTTTAGAGAAAAACTGCATATCTGGCAACCCTGGCCTGAACTACGGGTGATTCATAGCGTCAAATAGAGCCTGCTTTAATGTCGCTATTTTTAACTGTTAATACGTAATTGTCACATTAATTTTGACAGCCCTAAATTCAACAGAGATTTTCTTCACACACAGTTGGAGTTGCAGTCTGACACTTTTTCCGCCGCCTTTTGATTGACAGGATATAATCGGCCCTCATCATTGGCTGATTTTGAACAATCAGCCAATGGCCGATAGTGAAATAAATTACTTTTATCGTCCGATACCGATTATTGGCCGATACATTGGTGCATCTCTAATTATCAATGTTGTGCTGCTTAATATTTTTGTGGAACTGTGATATTTTTTCTGGATTCTTTAATGAATTGAAATGTCTAAATAAAAGCATTTATTTGAAATAGAAATGGAGTGGAGTTAGCATGAGAAATTCTGAGGTGAGTTAGTGACTTTTCAGTAAACAACAACAACAGTTCGGTTTCTTACACAAAGATGTTGTATGGGTAGACATTTTGGAGCTTGACAGTTAAGGTATGCACCTTTTGTGTCCCTATAAGTCATACATGTTTGGAAAGACATAAGGACAGATAAATATAAGCAACATTTGAGCAAACTTTCCCTTAAAAAAAGAACCCCATCTAGAACATATCAGTCTAAACATTCTCCAATATATATCCTGTTTTTTTAGGATCTCAAGCATTGTGAATCCATAGTTATGTCAGAGGATCTGTGGACACTAATGGCCCTTTCCTACCTTTCAGCAGAGAACAAAGACCAGTGACCTTATTGTGTTAATGGCCCTTTCCTACCTTTCAGCAGAGAACAAAGACCAGTGACCTTTCACTCTCACAGACCACAGAATTAAGGTCAACAAGTGGGCAGATGTCAAAGGGTCAGAGGGGGAGGGATGGAGAGCATTGTTGTAGAGAAAAAAGGTCTGGGCAGGAACGGCCAATGCACCTATCTAAACCCGCTCAACACAGATGCTTCCAAAAGCAGCACTTCTACCCCCTCAGACGTCTCACTCCTCGTTCACCCTCCTCACCTTCTGTATTCCTTCATTTGGTCCAGGCAGAATTGCAGCATGCTGTCATGCCTTGGTAACAAGCTGATCAGAGCAGGCCGGGCTACCTCGTACAGACAGTAGCAATTATCGCAATCAACAGCTCAGTCCAATTATAACTTCCTGCTCATTATGCCCAAGGGGCCCCGTGGTCCAACTTACAAGAAAATTAAGCGGCTGCCTCGCTTTGCATAACTTAATTTGAAATGACAGGGTGTGACATCAAGGGCTTCTGACCCTGCCAGCAACCGGCCCCATGTGTGGCAACAATTTACACTGCCAAATTGCTCCCAGGCTGCCCTTGGCCGGGGAAGCAAGGATGAGTCCCCTCCAAACACTAGCTCCCTCCCAAACAAGAATGGTTGGCTGCAACATCCCAGTACAGGAATCTTACCACGATGTGATCACGTTCTGCTCCTCTCTGGCTGATGGAGGATGCAGAACTGAAGAATGGAGGAGATGCATCTGATCAAAAGCTGGAGATGCTAAGATAAGATATACTAAGAGATGCTATAATGGTATGAATAAAATTGACAGTTTATTATTTAATTGCTCCAACTGCTTGAGAATGCACATTCCATTCAGTCTTTGTTTTGGAGATAATCTCAGTTATAGGTGTCCTATTTCTGGTTGCACTGGTTAAAGTGTTTTATAAAGTTCAAAATGTAAGATTATACTTTTTAAAAGAACACAGAGAAGTATTTTTCATTACAAAATAAATATTCAACCAATACATAAAAAATCTATGATGAAACCACAATTGCTGTCAGTACGGTAAGTGTACAATAATTATTTATATTTAGAACTGTTGGGTTCAAATTGGTGACAAATTTCAGGCTTACATCATTCATTCTTCTATGTTCACATCATATCTGTAAAAAAAAAAAAAAAAGAAGGTCTAGCTATTATAGTGGCAGATATGCTACTCTCAGTGATCTTAGTTTGGCTTAGTCAGATCTGTTGATTTAAAAATGTTCCATTTCAAATAACTTGCAATGCTATTTTAGATATAGAGAACACAGAATTCTGTTGTGTACATGTAAATTTGAGAATATCCTATTGACTTTTAAAATGTTTGCCATTTAAAATTTAATTGTAATATTTGCATAATGAAATGTGATTAGTGTTCAGTCTTCCATATAAGTGCATACTAAAAGGTCTTTTCTTTCTTTTACATTTATCATCAATCTCTCCGTCTCTCTCTGTAATTCATATTAAATTTTTCTAACAACATTTTATCTCAAACTTATTCTACACATTCTACAGCTGTCTTAGGAATCACAAATCTCATTTTATATTCTGACAGATGCCTAATTTTACTTAACACAGTGAGTGCATGTCAAGTTCTCCCACTGCATTCAACAACAAAACTTACATCATTGCTGTAGAAATGAAAGTAATTCAGATTTTACATTATCTTTAACGTCCAGGTAAAATAAATGAATAAATGAAAATAGGATTACAAAACAGGTCATTTAAATCTTTGCAAAATTTTGCAAAAACGTAAAGTGTCTCATGTGCTTGTTTTCATTTGTGCTGAATAAAGGAGACAAGTTGATGACGGTAACTATGCTCCCTGATTAGAACAAAGAAGAGGAGAAAAAAAAGTGATATCTCACAACTCCTGCTGGCTCTCTCATGAGGCTCCTCACTGTTGGGTTTCTTAATTATTATTATTTTTTTCCTTCATTACAGAAAAAAGAGGGAAAATAGGACATTTTTGTGAGTATCTTGGTGCAGCATGTTTCATTAATGTGAGGCTGATAAATTGTAGTTGGCGTAATTAAAGTTAACTGATGAGGACATACGTAGAAATGTTTTGTTAGCAGGCTAAGAGACGGATGAAGGCAGTGAGTAATTGCTTTGGATTAATTATTTGGATATGGGGTACTTGTGAGTCCACCGCTCCTGAGGGGGTTCTGGGATAGCTGAGGGCGAGATGTGAGGGGAGGGCTTCTGTATGAGAACGTGTCCGGAGCTCCTGTCTCACTGCAGCAACAGATAACAGGACAGACACCCAGTAGTGTCTAAAACTGCGCATATCTATTTAATGTTTGCCAACAGACCAAAAAAAAAAAACACACACATTACTTGATTAGAAAGGTTAATCAAGTTGAAGAAAAAAACTTGAGAAAGTCTCAAGATATTGAAGTTATTTAAAAAACAAAAGACAATCCAATTGGTCTCTTGGCCCTGTTGCTGGGGGAAAGAAAACTTGATTTGTAATTCATTAAATGTAGGTCTACCTATAAATTTAGGATAATAAAGTGATCATGACAAACAGGTCAAAGCCAGATAAAATGAAACGAAAGCAGAATTCAATTCAAGACTTTTTGTCTCATTCCCTTATTTTGGCAATTTTTGCACATAAATGCACTAGTACGGGGTTGTGGACCCTTTCAGGGCTGCAAAGGTGTACTAAAAATATTGAGAAAAATGATGAATATTTTACTAAAATAATTTATAGGACTGTCAAAGTCAGCATGTAAACTAAATAATTATTATGCATATTTAACGTTTTTGTTTTCAAAACATTACTTTGGATTGATATTATGAAATATTGTGAAATTATTGTGAAAAGCGCTTTACAAGTAAATATGACTTAAAAATAAAAAGTAACTTAATACTTAAAGTCCTCTGCACAATCTGACCTGTGTTGCAGCCTGGAATTAAACCACACCATGCTGGTTTCATCTGGCCAGAGGAGAACTAACCGCCCGACTGAGCCTGGTTTCTCCCAAGGTTTTTTCTCCATTTCTGTCACCGATGGAGTTTTGGTTCCTTGCCACTGTTGCCTCTGGCTTGCTTAGTTGGGGACGCTTGACTGATTGCACAGACACTACTGGAAGAGAGCAGAACTGGATGATGACGACATCACTGAATCACCAGTGAACTGACTTTAGCTGAAAAATGACTCTTTGTTATTGTCCTCTTGCATTATTGACAAACTATTTTCCTGTTTGATACTGTAAAGCTGCTTTGACACAATCGGTATTGTATAAAACGCTATACAAATAAAGGTGACTTGACTTGACTTAAAGTAAATATTTCCAAATATATAGAGCACTTTTTTCACTTTATTTATTTATTTATTTTTATTTATTTATTTTAAACAAGGTAGTCATATCTGGGGGTCCTTGGCATTGAAAATTTTGAAAACCCCTACACTAGTGTGTCTCATCTGTGTGTAAGCTACAACAAAACAATAAAAGATAGAAAAACAGCCCCCTTCACTTCCCTACTGGTTGTATTACTCTGCCCAAGCATTCAACCGTGGCCTTCCTTTCACCCGCACAAAAAAAAGCAAGTGAGAAAGAAAGGACAGAGGGAAAACGGAATGAAAAGAGACTCCCGGAGCAGGTAGAACCATCTGTGCAGAATATCCAACCCAGATGTCAGAGAATCAGTCACCAGCCAGGATCACCTTACATAAGAAGTTTGCCATGTGAAGAAATAATTTAGCCATATTAATTGACGGTAAACTTTCCCAAGAATCCAGAGCCCTGGCTGCTGCCTCACAGGTGGGTTCTTTCACTCACAGGAACCGAGTGGGTAAGCGGACCCTGATCAAAGGGGAGATTGACATAAATAAAGAGCCTGCAGGAATGCATTGTGCAAACAAAATATGAACAAGGCCTCCAAACATTCCCCATGAGTGCGTGGAGAGATCAGGGGGCAAGAGCGGGTGGAGTTAACAGAGGAGGGGGAGTGAAAGAAAAAAAGAAAATCCTCTATTTTCTATCCCCTCATTTTTCCCCCCAATATATTGTCTGCACTTTTTTGCTCATGGGGGCACAACTATTTGACAGAGATGGAGAGAGAAATTGCCCTGTTTTAGATAGTGAATGACAAGTGCACTTTGAAGCGAGCCAATAAATGTGTGTCAGGGCATGGTGTATTAGGTTTCCCCCTTTTGTTGTGGTGTACTTTTCATTTCTAAACACTGACATGTCGTGTTTGAAAGAGTGCTGACATCCTATCCAAAATATCCAAGGATTTGATGGCAAAGCTCTGACCCCGGTGTGCCTCCTACAGTTTATTCTAGCCCATTCACAATACAAAAGTGCCCCCGTGATACACAACGCTGGCTGGAGCCACTGTGTGCCTCCATGTAAGGCATGAAGTCTATGAAAGAAAACAAAGTGCCATTGCTTGCATATACAATACCATAAGAGGACTTTACGGGTGATGGGGTGAGGTCAGCGAGCCTAGCGACAAGCCGTCTACTTTTTCCAAAACAGAGAAAATTAAAAGAAGCGCAAACATAGTTCACAAAACGCACACTTATAAACGCACACTTGAAAACCTCTTCACGAGTTCAAGGTACCTGGGAGAATTCATCCCGAGGCACTTGAAGGTTTCTAAAAGTTTTAGGAGATGCATGTTTATGTTTAAATTTATAAAAGTTTTAATTTTATCTACTTTTCATGACACTTTCTTAGCACTCGGCGACATTTGGTTGCGGGTAAAAAAAAATAACATAAAAAATGACAGACCGTGGCTCGGGAAAGTCGATGAAAGGAAACATAGTGACTGACAACACAAAAATTTCCCAAGGCGATCGACATCAGACGGTCATTGCCAAAAGACTCCAAAGCGAGCTCTGCACACACAAGCGAGGTGTGAACCCTACATTCAGGGAGTAGACAGGCTCCACCTGATAATATACCTCACCCTAGTGTCTATGAAGAGAGGTGCATCGCAACCCTCAGGAAAGGGTGACAGGCCCCTAAGGTGAATGAGAAGAGGTGGATCTGCCTGGTGGCAACCCTGGGGGTTTACTGTGGAGTGCCTGCATTCTCATGGCCACACTGGGGTAAATCAAACCACAAAGAAACACTCCGGTTATCCCTGGAGGTACGGCAGAGTATGTTTGAAAAAGTAAGGAGGAGAAAGCAAGGAAGCGCTGCAGACATTACCCAAACTCTAGCATCGGAAGCTTTTATCTCACTTTAGTTTTTAATATCGTAAACATATTTGAAAAAAATCTTTGACAGAACAATAAAAGAGTCAACTCTCAGATGTCTGTCGCATTCCCATCAGAGTTCTCTTCTCGGAAATCTCGTTCCACCAAACACCCTGTGGTTTACAGTGGTCCACAAAAACATCACCTTTTTAAGAGTAAAGAATAAAAAGCAAGGGTGGGGAAAATGAAAAACAAGCAGGTAAAATCTAATTAGGAAGGCAGCAATGCAACAGCAGAGTTTACTCTGAAACAATAAACAGTGTGTTGCTTCAGTGTCCCCAGATTGGAGAGGGGATATTGCGAAGCAGGGTAAGCTGATATTTTGTTTGTTTGCGTTGAGAGTTTTCTCAGAGGCCCCTCCGAAACTGAGAAATTCCTGCGCAGATGAATGGCAGATTAGGGGCCTCACCGTGTGTGTCTAATCAAAGCCACACACAGAAGAAGATCTGCCCAACAACCCCAAGAAAAGCCAGTTTACCTCTGCATTTAACAGGTAAACTACCTGTGTCGATGAGGGATAGTGAGGTTGACTAGCAATGTTTTAGCAACAGTTCGTTAAAGGGGTTGAATTTAGAGTTTGAATTTCTCAGTTTATCATGCTGATGGTTCACTTTAAAGTAGCAGTTGGAGTGTCAACATGCTATAACTCCAAATGAAAAAATATATATTTTATAACAAACCCTTAACACTAAATGTGCATAAAATTATTTAGACTTCATAAAATTATCAGACTTCAGACTTCTATACTGCAGTTCAATTTTTTTCAATCACTCTTGAGCTGCGTACGGCTGTTTTTAGACACAAGAATGACCCTTTTGAATGTCATTTTAAACACATCTGATCAACATCTGGTGGACATGACCCTAAAAACAGCCATATTTCATTTTTCAATGTAATATAGTTTCAGAGAGCTTGCTGAACAGATCAGATCACCAAAAAGTTGGAAAAGTTTGGAAAACAAATGGTTGCGATGTCTATTATTGGTAAAAGAGCCGTTAAAATGATAAATATCTATGATTTACAGTGAAATCAAATGTTTAATTCCTTTTCAAACATATTTTAGATTTCAGACAAACATTTTTAAGACAGTGGTGGCTAGCTAGTTACCAGAGTTGTATTAATAGTAACAATCACATTAGTGTCTATGGTGTTTTGGCAGACACCATGGTTACCAAAGTAAATCTTTATAAAGGAAAACACAGATGAACACATTTGATTATGTTATAAATAAATTGCCTTTTTACTCATTATTTTAACTGGCTAATGTGTTTTTATACATAAACGTCTACTTTTACATTTGTACCATTATGCAGGCGATTTTTCTCACATAAAGATTGATCAACTTTAACAAAACACCTGTTTTCATTCAAATAAATATGTTTAAGGACAAATAGCCATTTATGTTTTAAGTAAATCCCAAAAGTCAAAAAAGAAAAGAAAACTTTAACCTTTAATGGACATTAAACTGTTTGGTACAGGTAAAAGACCATTAGGTCTATAAAAAAAATACATTGTTCAGCATTATTATTGGCTACAAAATGCTAAGAAAATGTATTAAAAAAAATACTAATGCTACTACTACTACTATTACTACTTACTACTACTAATAATACGAATAATAATAAGTAAATGAATAAATAATTAAGTAAATAAATAAATAAAACAGTTAAGTTAGTCAGTTAAGGCTGACTAGCCTTTTTAACAACCAAACCCAGCAACTCATGATATCATACATGTAGACAATATCACAATGGCAGACATGCTACAAGTTTGTTCAAAAAGCTTTAAAGGGGTCATATGATGCGATTTCAATTTTTCTTTTCTCTTTGGAGTGTTACAAGCTCTTGGTGCATAAAGAAGATCTGTAAAGTTGCAAAGACTATCGTCCTTCGAATCCGCCACCTCTGCTCACTCTAGCCCTCCGGCCATTCCTCGCGCGAGCCCCTGGCTTCTGCTCACTCAAGGCCGCCGTGTGTGACGCTGTTTCGTTGTGAACAATCACAGCACACCTCGCTTTTTCAGACCGATGAGCTTTGTAAAAATCGACGCGTTTCAGAAAGGCGGGGCATAGAGGAGAAACAATAATGTACAGTATATGGAAAATAATGTGTTTTTTTAACCTTAAACCGCATAAACACATTTCATTACACCAAATACACAAAATAATGTTCTTTTTAGCAGCATCATATGACCCCTTTAAAAATGTGTACATCACACTGAGACTACACCAACCTCAAAGATCAAATGAACTATGGTCACTGATCCAGTCAGAATGCAGCCGAGAAAAAAGCCTACACCAATCATCCAGACATGTGCTTTCCACCTTCAGCGCATCTTTAATTCATGATGCCCCAGCTCCAATGATTGATTTTAATTGATGACATGCTACATAATGTGGTATTAGTGAGGTTTAATAAGGAACATGACTTAATACATTCCCTGTCGTGCTACGCACATATTAATAGCTTTGAAATATGACATTTTCTCCTTGCGTCTTTTTTGAACACTCGGACATAACTTCAGAAAAACCTTACGGAGTTGCCACTCGTCTTGTAATGTCAAGGTTAGAATGTCAAGCTTACAGGATGTGAACAATGACATTTTGCCCGAACTATACCAAACAGAAATTTTTGTGTAGGTTTAACCAATTTTTTAATGACTACTGATTTTCATGTCTTCCATATGGGAGCTGTGTCTACTTTGAGGACAAATGGTCCTTATGCAACCACACAAGATGCCTTGAGCACTTTCAGCTCTTGTCTGATAGCAAAGCAGATGCATTAGCCACATTAAGATAGTTGCGGTGTGTCTGTATGCGTGTTTGTATATGTTAGATGCAGATAACTCCTCTTAAACACACTCCCGGACAGCATGCTTTAAGTGGACCGAGGGCCGCAGTCAGCAGCGCTCTAACCTAAACACTCCTGAGTGAGGCTTTAACATGTCCGAAGTAAAAACAAACTTCTGTCAGAGGCCTTTGAGGGTTTCAGAAACACACACATATTCATGCGAACATTTTAAAAGGCACTTTCACGAGATTACAAGTGGATGAGTCACAGGATGGTGGACCGTCCTGACACTGGCAGCCCTCATTGGTACCTCATCACCAGGATCGGAGCGAGAGAGAGCAACAGAGTGAGAGAAAAGGCTAGAGAGATGCCATCACATTAGTGCATATTTGCAAAGCATGGGAGAATGACCATAAAAGGACACGATTCCCCTCAAATGCTGCTTACTATAAACACATCAATCTGAAAGCGAGCCTAGACTGCTCCTGCTTGCTTCTACCCCAGGGTTGGGGGGGGATTTCAGAATTAAAGACTTTGCACCCTTTCAGTTCATCAGTGCAAATTTGAAATGAACTGGCCACACCTTACCAGGAAGTTGAATTGGAATGACAGGAAGAGGAATTTATGGAATTGCAATTCAAAGAAATTCACAACAGGGTAATGCATTCTGGGAAATGAAGTGTTTTTTTCCATCCTGGTCATCAAAAGTTAATTTATTAAATAATGTAATTACATTTATAGTTAAATACAAACCTGTCTGTCTGTAAACTTTTACAATCATTTAAAGCTCAAAATTTAAATTTCATCTTAACAAAATGTTTCAATGAAAAAAAAAATGGTGTAGAAACCATTTTCACTCAGAAATTGCTACCAAATTTCACAAACAATTACAAAGAAAAGACAAGTAACAGTGAATTGAACATGAAATTATGAAGTAAAAAAAAAAAACTGAAAAAAAGCCAAACGCATTCTGAATGGAGCACAAGCCTGTTCTGCAGATGACTTGTAAGCAGTGAACACTTTGTGTTGTGGTGTTTTTGGATATGTTAGAGGTCTGATAACAGGTGTTGGAAGAAAGATTGGGTTTTTGTACTTAAAAAGGAAAATAACAGAGAAATATGCAGAAAGCAAATGATGGCTAAATCACTTCTGTTTTCTGTCTAGCTGTGTATAAGTCAGTTTGTACAGCATTAAACAAACCTCTAAGGTTACAGTTCAGCTCTCCAAATCATTTTCAGAATATCATTGTTTAAATTCTTGTTCACTTGTTCATTTGCATTCCACTGATCTCACTCATTCGCTCACTCGCTGAGCTGCGTTCAAAGTGTGTCTTCAGTCCCAGACAATTCACTCCACTCACCGTATGAGATTTCCTGACCTCCAAAATGAAATACCAAGTTCCAAGGAACGGATGAAAACAGGGAAGAAGAAAAAAGAGAAAGAGCAGGGGGGAAATAAATACCCAAAGGTCAGGGCTAAAATTGATGAGTGAGCCTCACCGGGGGGAAAAATGCAGCTTTGTGCTTGCACCCAATCCAAACCCAAGTGCAACAAACCCCCCAAAACCCAAGCGGTCACAGAATGTGAGCAAGACCAGAACAAAGAGCCTGCAAATCAGGGGCTCCAAGACCCACCTGTGTTTCCAGGTTGTTTTAATCACATCTGTAACTACCATAGTAGGATGTGTTAATGACAAACATGTGCTCTGTAAAATGCTGGGCAATCAGGGGTTTCTCTTTCCCCCTGGTCAGGAGGGCTATTACCCTGGACCCCCAAAGGCTCAGGCATGGGCTTTGATAGTTTCCCCGACATGGAGATCTTTGGCTGACCTTCATGAGGGCCAATAAAGGAAATTCCACATAAGGATTTGCAGTTTAGGACCAAAATGGCCAAACACCATAAAAATGACCAATAACACACTAGGAATACTTTATGCTTTTTGCTCTCATTACAATATGCGGCGCTTTTATTGCGATACCGAAAAGGCAGCTGCCATCTGAGGGTTTTCAGTCAGTCAGGGCGAAATTAAATTCACCTTGCTTGAGCACATTAAATGTCGGCAGGTAATTGCTTTTAAGGTTTGGTTTTCAAAAAGGTGGTCTGGAAGATAACAAACACAAATGCCATAACCATGCAAAAGAAAGGAACGCAAGCTAGGAGCAAAACATGAAAAGATCCCCGGCAAGGCTCTGACAAATGAATAGAGTAAACCAGTGTAAATTAAGAGATGCATCAAGGTGGAGACAGGCAAGACTGAAAAGAATAAGGCTGATTTGAGTAATCTCCTCAATGAAATTGACTTTTAAATAAAATATTAAATTTGTGTGTCTTTTTTTGGATAATAATAACAAAATAATATCCCCTGGACATAAAAGCAAACATCAAAATGGCAAGAGCCCAGCTTAAATAGTGGAATGCAATTTTTATGAAGCTTTTCCAAGGTACAAACACTCTATTTCACGGCCTTCACTAACAAGGGCATAGCGAATTAGTTCTGCTCCGGCCTTTCAGGTTTTACAATAATAACAAGGCAAAGATTTGAATCTTGACAAGATAGCTGCTTTGAAATATACAAGTACATAAAGTGCAAAAACCCCCCCCAAAAAAAACAAGAAGAGGCCTTCATGAAATGTCAGCAGCATACTGAATGTTTTGCACAGTTTTTGAATACCGCCTGTCATAGCGGAATGTCATTAACGTATACAGGACACGGTCTAAATGTAATCATCCATGGCAATAAGTGAAACAGCAGCTTATTGTTTAAATAGCGGTGATGCTAAGTTTGAAAAATTGAATTACGCTTCCATTTTTCCAAACAAACTATATATTTATAATGAACGTGTTCATGACCCTAGCAGGCCTTGCAGGACCGGGGTGGTTGTTTCTAGTGCTACATTATGCTCTCTCTGAGTGGGACGGTAATCACAGGCGTTCATACTACAGCAGCAAAAATCAATGCGTCTCTCCGCCAGGCCTCATTAAGGCTAATAGATTGCCTCTTTTGTAATGACGAACCTGTTTCTAGGCCATTACCAATTAAACACAGGTGCGGTGCACCACGAGACCTGTTAGCGCTGCAATCAGTGTGTTTACACCAACTTGTCGGCGAAAGAGTTGGTGCATTCTCCAAAATACAGCTTGGGCACAGACGAGAAAAACAGCCGGAGATAGAGCAGAGACCAGACCTGAAATCACTCTCATTTCTCCCATCAAACAAGGACAGAATTATACAAAAGGGTGAGACAGTCTAGTCAAACAAAAAGAGGACAAATGAAAGGGGAGGAAGCACAGTCGTAAAATCCAGGAAGGTAGTGACAGATATTAAAACAGCACGGCGATCCTGGAAGGTAATGCGGCAAGATTAGTGTGAGAGCAAAAGCGAGGTTGGAGGGAGCCAGTGCGTTTAATTCGCCAGCCTGTAAGACACTAGTGTTGGCGAGAGCCAGCCATGCAACACAAAAGCACTGTGTTCCTACAGAAACCTAACACGGTGGATTCTTTTTCAATGTAGATAGACAGCTTTCTCTTGCTTTTCTCTCGCTTTCGGTCTCTACTGCTCATGTTTTTCTTCACCTGTCTCTCTCTCAGCAGTTTACTTATATAGGCACATATTGGTCATGTTAGGGAAATGTAAAACGACAAATATTCAAAATTAAATAGTTGTTGGTTTTCCTGAACAGCTAGCCATTTTAGCCTGTCTTAAGGAAGCTGTGAATAATTGGGCTGGTTTCAGGTCCACCTGATCCCGATCATAAGACACATACTTGTACTAGACAGAAAGAGAAAAAAAAAAGTCCATAACACAAGGAAACAAGATGTGTTTTAACGGTTTTTCAGATGTTTCCAGATACACATTCCACATCACTTCTGCATCTCTTCTGCTGACAAACACAAAACAAAATGCAAACAAATGTGTCCCTCTTAAAGGGGTCATATGATGTTGCTAAAGAGAACATTATTTTGTGTATTTGGTGTAATGAAATGTGTTTATGCGGTTTAAGGTTCAAAAAACACATTATTTTCCACATACTGTACATTATTGTTTCTCCTCTATGCCCCGCCTTTCTGAAAC